>NW_020201135.1:61917-63221 GCF_001531365.2 Cynara cardunculus var. scolymus | reverse complement strand
TTCTTCCAGACTTAGACGTTTTGGCACATAAGCATCTTCAGATATTCCATTCTTGGCCCCGATTGCTTAATAAAACTTTTTGAGATAATTATTAGGATCAAATTGATGCTAACAATCTCCCCCTAAAGTTTTATGAAGCAAGCATCTTCATGAAGTCTTCAGGTCTTCTCCTCTCTGCTTTCTTGAATGAAGCTTAGAGTGCTTAGTCTGGATGGAATTTTCAAGCTCCCTCCTGAATGTAGCTCTTTGTTCCTCATTTTCATCTCTTAGATCAAATTACATCCAATGTGAATGCAGCACCACTGATTGCACAAGATGCAGCTTTAATCTGCCCACAATCCAGCACACTCTTTGAAGCACAGAATAGCCACTCACCCCAAAAGTAGCAAATTCATCCAAMAAGGGATAGATAAATGTGTGAATTACTTGAHAAAACAGTGCAAACAGTCTTATGACAAAGAAACTTTCATTGAACCGCAAGTTGAGTAGGAATTCAGCTTTAGAGCTTAATTCAATTGAAGATAACTTGAATAACCGAAGCAAACACCATTGATATTGAGAAGCGGAGAGAAGAATTAACATTTAAGCTTTATGACTTCAAGAAACAGCAGGTCAATTCAAAGAAAATTGACAGAATTGCTGTTAAGGGCAAAACATGAAGGAAATTGCCATAAACATGTAGGAATGGTGATTACAGGCAAAGAAAAACTTTAAGCTATAATAGATTCAAATCCACACAAAGAGAGAAGATGAAAGAATACTCAAGATATTGACGATAATTATATGTTTGGCAAATAAAACGTCAATTGCCTTAGGCTGAGAGTACCATGAACTCTTGCTAAAACGCCTACGCGTAGATTTGACAAAATCAAGGTTCAATAAGTCGACTGACTCCAAGAAACTCTATAAACCTAAAGATTCAAGATCAAAAAAGGTTCGAATTCATCCAAGAACAAACCCCTTAAAAGGAATTTGATTAAACGTTTAAACATATGATGAATTTAGAGTTTTTGGGACCAAACTGCAGTCGAACAGGAAGCAGTTCATGAGAGTATTTTTCAAGAAAATTGAATCTACTGCCAGAAAGATCGTATCGATAGAAATTAATCGATTTGGCTCTGATACCACTTGTTATAGCCCAGATCTGACAATAGAACAATTTAATAAGGAAATCAAGAGAGATTTGTAGAAGAAGAAGATGAAATAGATATCGACGGCGCTTTCTTTATTGAATATGGAAATTACAAACTCTCAAGAACCCTAATCGACTCTCATATGATGTATCTGAATCTATGTTTACAATT
>NW_020201135.1:29292-61812 GCF_001531365.2 Cynara cardunculus var. scolymus | reverse complement strand
TTCTTCCAGACTTAGACGTTTTGGCACATAAGCATCTTCAGATATTCCATTCTTGGCCCCGATTGCTTAATAAAACTTTTTGAGATAATTATTAGTATCAAATTGATGCTAACAATGTCTTTCTAGCTATAACTATGGGAACAATTCCAACACCCCATTTTTATGGCTTAAAGGTTATACGCTTGGATAAACCTTATGATTTAACCATAAAATATTTCTCACTTACTACACCTGATAACTTATTACAAATAATACTTTTTTACCACCTTCTTGCTTTTATATCTTGCTCAAAGCAACACATGCTTACTAACAATTTCATAAAATCAAATAAGTTAATATCATCTTCCAACCACTCATGAGATGCCTATGGAGGACAATAGAACCCCAATGTCCTACTGGATTAATCAATCATAGTCTTCTACATTCTAAGACCATTTCACACACTAATTTGGTGTCTTTTACTTTAAGAAACTAATAATGTGAGAAACCTTAGATCTTCTCATAGGGTCCACATACTATTTCGATATTCCAACTCTTGATTGTAAAATCCTTCAACTAGTCATGCACATAATCAAGATCATAAGCTCTTATCATGGATCTGATGCCATAGTTGATTACACGAATGACCTCATTGCTAATATTATATCTAACTATTTGATCTTTCCACCAATTCATATAAAAAATGATCCCCCAACTCAAATATGGGATGAATCAACTCACTATATCATCAAATACTTTGAGTTCCTACTATTCTCAAAATTAAACGTATGCTCTCACCGCTAAAGCAAAATAGTGCAGTTTGTCACCAAAACTTTATCCACCAACACCACTCTACATTTATTTTATCTCATCTTACCATGTATTTTGCATAAACACATCTCTATCAATACCATTATATCCAAGAATATTAAACCATCTAACGACTTCTCTGCTTTAATCTGGTTTAAGACTAACCCCAAATTAACTTAAATCATCACTCTCATCACTATAAATCAATCTTTAGTCACACATCTATCAATAATAAAATCTTCCATTCTCAGTTTAAGTTTAGGTTTCAGTAACCTAATTCACTTAAACTTTGCTCTGATATCACTTCTAACATCCCAAAATTTCGAATACTTCAATATATCATAATGAGTATCCCAAGATCAAACACTTATATTGCAGCGAAAATAAAATTTATAATCTTACAATTTATATCATCATCTAAAATTACAAATTTGAGGAACATAACTTTGCTCTATATAACAATTCCTTGATCTGCGCATATCCTTCTTTTCAGCTAATCCTTATCTCTCTTTATCCCACTTTTCTTTCCACTCAAAAGTTGCCTGTAACATCATAGTTTAGATAAGTTATTCTTACCTTATTACACAGATAATGCATTAATCCTTATCTCTCTTTCCAAATTTGAGGAACATAACTTTGATGTATTGTAACATTCCAAAATTTTCTCTAACATAATCGACCAAGATTTGACGTATTGTAACATCACAAAATTTTTGAATACTTAATTTAAAATATATACTTAGAAGAGAAGATCAATACAGATTTTTCAAGATTGTTTGCGAAAATATAAGGTAAAAATAACCTATCTAAACAATCTAAAGTTTACACACTAAATCTTAGCAAATAAGAAAAGATTTGTTGTTAAATAAATAGAAGAAAGTAAGTTATATATGGGAGAGAACTTGTTTAGAATACAATGAAAGGGACTCTAACTTGCTCTTGAAGATGAGCGTATTTGTTCTTAGATGTATGTTCTTTTACTTAAGCACAAGAAAACTCAGAGTAAGGTTTAGGTTAAAGTATCTCTGCATGGAGATAGAACACATCTATTTATATTCGTTGTATTAAATGCACATTTAATGCGACGTGGTAGGGTTAGAACGCGTGTCAAGCCTTAAGAGGAAGGCTTGTCCTTTGCTACAGTGAATAGTACAAAAGCCTATTAATGAGCAGACATCGTTTCATAAAGTTGGTGGGTAATAGAGTCAACTAATCGGCTCCGTACCGTACTAACGTTTAGAAAGGGTATGGGTTTGTCCTTTGTGTGTATAAGGACAAGACAATAACGATTGTGCTCGACAAGCTTTACATGATAGTCATTCGTTAAGGCTTGGGGCACTCTTCACACATATGTAGACAAGCATGTAATCATTGAATATCGCTTCAGATCACATACTCGCTAGTCTCCAATATTCAGTTTTATTCTTCTACTTTTGCTGAAGGTTCTTTGGTGTGAGTGTTGTCTTCTTGAAGTATCGTCGTCCCTGATTGGATTTACAATACAAGTTCTTCAGCAATCACTGAACGAACTCAGTGATGATCCCTGGAACTGAAAAACAAAAACATAAATACTTCGCATAGGGTACAAGGGATTATCATCAAATCAAATGAGAGAGAGAATCAACAATCTCCCCCTATATGATGGTAACAAGACAACATAAAGAAAGTTGTCTTATCAAATAATAGTAAGGAAAAGTAACATATAAAGTACATGTCCCTTTTAACTATTTTGGGATCTTTTCCAGTGAGTTAATATTTACTTGAAGAATTTTCTTAAGTTACAATTAAGAAAAGTTACAAGAATAGAAACTGAAACTGAAAGCTTATTCACTGACTTATAGATTGTCAGTGAATGTGAAAAGTAACACTGGAACTCATAGACTTGTGTCCCTGTTACTTTTTTTCAGTGAAGTACGAGAAACACTTATATTATATTGATTGGAAATATTATAAGATGTTCTGTACATGTCTAAAACTTACAGACTATAAGATTAATCACTGAAAATGGACATAGTAAGTAGATTACAAAAGAAAATATGGATAATATTACAAAGAAAGATAAACTAGTCTATGATGTTCAGATTAATGTAGCCAGGTACATCTTTTCCAAGCTTCTTTCGACGTAGGAATTCTCTTTGTATCTTTCGGTCCACAACTTTTCCTTGCAAGCTATCATCTACCCAGAACATTAGATAAATCAGATGTCCCATTGGGCATAGATGTAGCTCAGATATTCTCTAAAATCTTACTTCACCTTCATAGTCAAGGAATATAACTCCTAACTCAGGTTTGAAGTGCACATAGTTGGGTATATAAGGACCCTTCTTTGGCAGATCAAGATTCAGCATAGAAATGTCTATACTCTAGTATTCCTACAGAAATTCATCTAAGGAGAACCTTGTTTCATGTTCGTTTCTCAGGAATGGTCCATCATTAGGACTTGAGGGTTTTTTCTTCCTTCCTCCCTTCTTCAGAGATGGCCTGTCGGGGACTGCGACATACCTGGACATTCTTTTGATGAGATTGTTGATGATGTCTTCGATAATCGGCTTATGTCTAGACTTGGATCGCTGAATGGCTTGCCTGATCTCCATCCATTTGCTATATCCATAGTGGCTAAGGTAGGAAGGGTACTCGATGATGGCATCGAGATTGTCCATGTTGATGAGCATTGAGACAAGAGTTCCACCGCCTTTGGATCGTCCATTGATGTTGGCGCTCTTGATCGGGTGAGGACTAATTCTCTTCTTCGGTTTTACTTCGCTCCAGCGCTTGTCCCGCTCAGCCAGCTTCAGATTTTTCTTGTGTTCAGCTTCTGCAAGAGAAAGTAACTTAGCTTGGGCTTGGACAGCATTCACCTTCTTTTTGACTTTATGTTTGGGGGAATCTTTTCAGCTAGTGACTTGGCCAGCTTTATGTTGTCTTCAGCCTGCTACTTCTGAAGCTCTAGCTCTTCTTCAGCCCTTAATGCCTTGAGTCTTTCAGCTTCTAAAAGGAATTCAAACTCATCACCAGTAGAGGTACGAAGAGGGATTTTTACTCTAGTCTGGTCGAGTGACTCCTAGGAGCAGTGGAGACAGGGTTTTCAGGGACCCACTCCAGTCGACCACAGGTAGTAGAGGGAACTTGAAGCTGATAAAGTGAAGTGACCACTACCTGAGAGGTAGAGTATTCAAATAAGGGTTGAGGGTGTTTGAAAAGTACCTTTAGGTTCCCTTCTTCAGCGACACCTTTGCCTTTCGACTTAGGGTCCTGGTTCTTTGATGGGGCGTACTCTTCTTTCCTTTGCTTCCCCTGGGATGCAGAATCCCTAAGGGCGACTCCTTTGGTGGTGGTTGTTGGTCGTTGATACTGGATGGTGAAGTCATCTTCATCATCGTCGTCATCATCACCATCTAGGTCACTGCCAGAGTCTAGAAGGTCAGGTTCGTCATCTTCATCATCATCATCATCACCAGCAACAGGTGCATAGATGATGGGAAGATCATCATCCCTAGATATGGCATCAACTTCCTCAGCTATAACAGCTTCACCGGAGGTTGGGATTTCTTGGGCAATCTCAGCTTTAGCTCTAGGAGCTTCAGCTTCAGTTTCAAGGATTGTTGGAGCAGTGGATGGTTCAGCAGCGTTGGACCTCATATCCCCCTCTTTGGCTAAGACTTGAGAGTATAAACCAGAGAGTTCGTCCACGTACTGATGCTGGAGAACCAGCAGTGAAGGAAGGTGGGATCACTGAGCTGGTTGATGGACAGCATCCAGGATCTACTGGAGAAGCTCCTTATGCTGAAGAGACTGATCATGAGCGTCATCAGCCCTGCTGGATAGAACAACGATGGCTTCAGCATTGGCTTGAACAACCTCATGAAGAGTCGAGAGCTAACTCCTTACTTCTTGAACATCACCTTTGATAGCTGAGAGGTCCGCATCAAGATCTGCCTTGCGAGGCATCTCTCGATGAACTTCATATATCTTGCAAAAGACGTTATCGACGGCTGAGAGGAGAAGCTTGACATCAGAGGCCATGTCATAGTCTTCATCATCTTCCCCGTCTTTTTCTTTCTCTTCCCCGTCTTCTTCCTTCTCTTCTACATCCATACGCTGGGGCGCAGAATGAGCTCCTCTTGCATGGCAAGGACCCAACTAGGGTCTGAGATGACATCATTGATTTTCTTGGTAAAGAAACAGATATTACCTAGAACTCGACGAGTCTTGATACCTGCATCTGGATCGCCAGGAATTTGATGAATTGAATGGTCTTTAGTCCATCGCTGAGCTGGTAGAGGATTATCATCTGAGTAAGGAAGTTCAGGAATAGAAGATGAGGCTTCAGCTACAGTGTCTTTAGCAACAGGAACAATTGCTAAAGGAGCCTCAGATTCAACGACTGAAACAGGTTCAGATACTGAAGGCATTTCATTCACTGATTGATCAATGTTTGAAGTAGAAGGAAGAACACAGCTAATGGGCACAACAGCGATCTCTGAAGAAGATATGTTGGAGTGACTAGCTACAACTTGAATGATAAATGGATCGTCTTAAGCTTCAGGGGTTTTGGTGTTGAGAGGAACGCTGAAGGAAGCTTCGGGTTGTCCATAGTGAGAGAACATCTATTTTTCTAATTCATTATCATCATTGAAGATGGGGTTTGAATTAGCTGACTGAGATTTGTCAAAGGTGACATGGATAGTTTCTACTATCATCCATCTTCGTTTGTTGAATACTTTGAAGGCTTTGGATACTGAAGAATATCCAAGAAAGATTCATTCATCAGCTTTAGGGTCGAACTTTCCGAGTTGGTCACGATTGTTAAGAATATAACAAGTGCAACCAAAGATGTGTAGAAAGCTTGTTAGGACTGAATTTCAGTGTTAAAATTGTATTCGTCTTGAAAGTTAATTTTGTCTATAATTGTAAAAGTCATCGTGTTTGACTTTTCCGTAAAGTTTGGCTTTGACTTTGAAGGGTTCAAGTTTGATCCTATATATAGATTTTCTTAGTGTAATATTTGGTGTGAACTCAATTGTAAAATTCATTACGTAAGAAGTAAAGTTGACTACTTTGACCTTCTCTCTCATATCTCCTCTCAAAGTTCTTGAATGTTAAATCCAGATCTGCCATGGAATCATGAAGTTTTATGAAGATTGATCATCAAAGTGGACTTATAATTGGTATCAGAGCAAGTTGTGCACGAAATCAAGAGAAAAAATCAGTGATTTTGAAGAGATCTTTCTGGAAATTTTTTTATGTTCTTCATGTTCATTTTTTTCTTTTGATTTTGATCCGAAATTTTTGAATTTTTTTTGTGTTTTTGTGTTAAATTCGGGACCAAAATGTGCGGAAACACGTTGTGAATCTTTGTTATTCACAAAGATTTGTGATTTGATCATCTGATTTTTAGTTTTTGGTGAAAATTTGTGTTTTTAAAAGTTTTGTGTTCTTAATTTTTTTTCTTTCAAAAACCAGTGTTTTGATCCAATTTTTTTTTAAATGTTGTGTTGTTTTTGTATTTTTGCTAAGTCCAACCAGATTAAGGCTCATCCTCTCAAAAGCCCATCTGATTTATCACTTGTTCTTGTTTTCATCTCTTTCTTCATCGCACCTTCCTCATTCCTCCATTTGATTTTCACTCCATCACTGGCAGAGATTCATCCTAAATCGAAGACATTTTGTTCGATATTCATCATACATCGCACAGTTTCTGGTTAATCGCTCAAAGTTTTCTCAGATTTAGTTATAATTCGCATGCCTGGTAAATCGCTCAAAGTCTTCATCCGATTTAGCCTATATCAGACATAGGCCCATCCGGATTACACTGTCTTGGTATAAATCGTTAATGTCTTCTCCGATTTTAGTCTAAATCGCACAAAGGGTCATACGATTTAAGCATTCCTCGCTCAATGCCTTGTACGATTTAGCCGGACTTGTATTTCTCGGTCTAACTGTTGCTCACATCCATACCTCAGACAACAAGGTGTCCGGACTTGGCATCTTTGATCACTGCCTTGTTCGGATTAACTGTTCTTCGATTTCAAAGACTTGCAATTTTGTTCAATGTGTATAGATTGCTTGTCGTTTTAGTCTAAATCGCTGATTTTGAAGAACATCGCTCAAGATCATCTTCACCTGTTTCGATTTGACTTGTCTTGGCCGAGCTCAGCTTAAACTCGCACAAAGTTTCATCCGTATTAGATACAACATAGCCAACACAGTCAATCACAGGACCTCTCATTCATCTCAAGTCTAAACCGCATAAAGCTTTAACCGGATTCCACTTAAATCGCATAACACAGCGTCCGGATTTGAGGTTCTCGTGTCTGTATTTCATCTTCCTCAAATCGTTTGACCATTTTTGTCCGATTTCACATAAATCGAACACCATCTTGTCTGAATCCTGCCTTCATCGCACGTCATCAAAGGCTTCCTATTTTAAGGGTAATCGTTTTTTGGTGTAATCGATTTTGGGCTTAGGAAAGACAATAAAGAGGTTTATTTTTTTTGGGCTTCTTGTATTTCAAGCCCAAATTTTTTTTTCTTAGCCCATATTTTTTGTCTATTTTTTTGTCCATTTTGTCTTTATCATCTTTTATCATGAGTTCAATTTTTTTTAACCATTCACCAAATTTTTGTTTTTTTTCTGAGATTAACTGGTCTTAATTGTTTTATCTGTTTTTTAATCTGTTTTTTAATCTGTTTTTGAACTGTTTTGCGTTGCGTAAGCTGTTTTAGTCAGATTTAACTATTTTTGACTGTTTTTAACAGTTTTTAACTGTTTTCAACAGTATTGACTGTTTTTTACTGTTTTCGCTGATTTTCTTATTTCTCAACAGTTTTGTGTGTTGCTGTTATTTTTATTTTATTTTTTTTTATCTTAATTGATTTTGATTTCTTTAATTGATTTCACCGCATTAGATTTGTTGATCAATCTGAAAATGGCAGTTTTTTTTAGAAGGAGAATATAGAGCTGAAAAATAAAGTTTCTGAATTGGAGAAAAGCTTAAAAGATTATAAAGATAAATATGTGAATGTATTTCTTGAAAATCACTTTAATTTGGAATGGGCAAAAGAGTTGAAGCAAGATCTTAAAAAATCTAAAGAAGAAAAGGAATATCTTCAAGCTGAAATTGATGTATTACTTGGAAATGATTGTAATTTCAGAGAAAATCAAAGGAGAGACTTTGAACAGTTAAAGGATAATTCTTGTTTGAAATCTAAAATTTATGAACTGGAAAAGACTTTGGAATCTGAAAGAAAAGAGGCAGATGAAGAAGCAATAAAACCAGAGCAAAATTAAACAAGAACTGGTCGATAAAATTCGTAAAGCTGAGTTTGAACTGTATGCTGAGGGAAATTCTCCGAGGAATAATACAAAGACAGAGAACTTAACTGATAAATTTCATAAGTCTGAGAGTGATCTGATTGAGTTAAGAAAATTACTGGACTTAGAAAAGGAGAAAGAGAAGAAGAGATTTCTTGAAGTTGAAAGAAGATTTGGTGCGGAACGGATATCTTATGAAAATAAGATAAACTCTTTAGAGCTGAACGCGAAAATGCTTTTAAATCAGATCTCTGATTTTAAGCAGCTGATTGTCTTAGAACGAGCCAAGATAGATAAAGAGAAGAAAGAGATCAGAGAAGAATGTCTGAGCTAGAATCATAAATTGTCTGACACCGTTGCTCAAAAGCAAAAGGCTTTGGATGAAGAGAAGAAGCTATTTGCTATTGAAAAGCGAAATACCGCAAAGAAATATGCAGCAATAGCTAAAGGGCTTGCAGAAAAGAAAAAGTGGCTTGACATTGCTTCTGAAAATGAGAAAAGCAGCTCAGATGAAGAGAGAAGAGAGTTTGACAATCAGAAGAAGAAATTTGAGAAGCTTAAGAAGGAGTTAGAAGGTAAACTTCTGGAAACTTCAAAGAAATTGTCTGATCTGAAGACAAAACTTGAAATTGAATAGAAAATGAGAACTAAACTCAAAGAGAAGTATGATTTAGTTGCTGTCGGTCGAGACCAGCTTTTAAAGAAAGTCAAAGACTTTTCTTGTGCTCAAAGCTTAACTGGTTCTCCTTCACATTGTAAAACCAGCTTTTATGATTGTTCCAAATCGAACATTTATTCAAGCAGTCCTAGATCTACTATTTCTAAGAACTATTCTCGTTCTTCTAATCAGTACTATCAAGGGTACGTCATCGGATCACCCAATTATTCTTCAAAAGTTAAAAGCATTTGAGTTAATAGATCTGAATTTGTTTCGTTCCATAATTCTGTTTCTAAGAACTATTCTCCACTTTTGACTTGATAAATCTTAGCAAGAAAAGGATCATGTGCTTCACATGCAAGAATACTAATTTTTTGAACAGGAAGAGGTACAACAGGTGTGTAATAACCAAAAAAAAGGAAAGGAATTTGTAGTCGTTAAATTTCAAGGACTTATAGTGTAAATGCAATCAAACTGAAGGGTTTAGATCCTAAAATTAAATGTAATTTAATGGCAGGAAACCCAATGGTCATGAAACCTACGGTCATTAATCTTGGCTTATCGTTTCATATTTCGTGAAACCGACGGTCATTAATCTTGGCTTATCGTTTCATATTCTATGAAACCGTCGATAGCTTAGTATAAAATAGGAGTTTGTAGCTTTATGTGTAGTTTGGGGTCAAGAAGGATAACTATTGTGAGAAAAGGTGACGGTGGACGCTGTAATGAGAGTTAACGGTGCTCTACATCGTAGCTAGTTTGGCATCAATCAGGGAGATGCTAGCCACTTCAAAGATCGGTTTGGACTACGCCATGTATGGTGAGTTACACGTGATTTATTTTTAAAATGGTTGCATGCCTTATCATCCAAAAGTTGTTTAAAGTTTCTCGAGATTTTGATATGCTATATATGCATGAAAAGTTCGATATTTTTATAATATGTGTTTTGAGTACCTGTGTGTCAATGAGGATGTACTATGGTATTGATAAGCATGGTTTATTACATGCTTAAAGTACCTATTTCTTATGCTTATTAGGTAGATTTTCATAGTTTATCCCAACCTTGAGTCATTTTTACTTCTTTATTTTCCATTTGTTATGTTTGGAGCTAATTGTGATAATGAATCTGTTTTTACAACAAGTTGGAGTAGAAATCATTTTTTGACTCATTACACTGCACTGTGATGCTGCAGCATTCCAACAGCATCGCCCGGCTGCATTTTGGCTTTGTGTGAGAGGTGCTTATTGATTAAGCCGTATCTTGGATGGAGGTCTGAGCTGATGAAGCTCTCTTTTTGGACTATTAGCAGCTGGTGAAAGGATGTGGAGAAGACCCTTGGATTACTTGTTTTGATGGAGTTGAAATCTCCTTTTTGTTGTCTTCTCATATTGTACCTTGTACTTTGTACTTCCTTTAATATTTTGTCTTTTCCTTTTGTGTTGGGTATAAAAGAAGGCCTTTGGCCACTCTTTTCCACACACCAACTTGGACGAATCCTTTGTCTAAATTGTGCTACCAAAACATTATCATCTTATTAGTAATATTATAAGCTTTTAAGTATTTAATTATTGTTCTTTATATCTTGTCTTTTATTTATTGTCATTTATATTACGTCTTTACTTTCCGTCATTTACTTTCAGTTATTTACATTTACGTCTTTACTTTCCGTTATTTACTTTCAGTTATTTACATTCATGTATTTAATTTACGTCATTTATTTATGTCATTTACTTTATGTAATGAGTAGCTAATTTCATTAGTACGGGTGTAGGGTAAAGGGTGAAATGTTAAACCGAATGAAAGTGGACATTGTTTCGCAATAACAATGTTCCACTATTTCATTCAAGTTTTTATAAAACTAAGCACACTTCTTGACGGGTTGATCACTTGAAAGTGTTAAAATGCGATGGACTTAGAGATAAGCCATCAATAAGCACGTCAACTTGGATGACATAAGAGGTAGACTTGAGAAAGTTGCCGACAAGGAGACTTGTCATTTATGTTTTTTTTTAAAACGTAGCTCCCGACGGGTTTGTCACTTGTCAAAAGTGTCAAAGTGTGATAGGTTCAGAGATGAACTATCAAGAACACGCCAACTTGAATGATATGGGAATCGGCTCGACAGAGTGATTTTTAGCAAAAAGATTTGTTTAACCATATATCTTGAAGACATCATTTTGTCACTATCCCTGGTCCGAACACCTCATAGAGATATGGGTGCTAAGCTATAATATAGTGCAAAGGTGAAGTCTGAGCGGAATACCTTCAAGATAGATGGTGGGACCGGTTCTTCCTGAACTTTGTCTGTTGGATCTCGTGTTTACGTTTCACCCCTAAATCTTACACTCGTGCTACCTTTATTATTCTGTTTATTATTCTGCTTTATATTACCTGTGTTAACTTGAACTCAACTAAGTCTTTGTTTTCGCCATCTGAAATCATCTTTTTTATTGGACTCTAATCTAACTTTGGCTACAGTCCCTGTGGACGATAATCCGGTACTTGTACCACTTATTACTTGGAAAAGAAGACATTGGGCTATTTTGTATACTTGTTTTATGGCCCAATTTCATTAGTCTGAAGGTGTGAAATACTGCCGACCAGGTATGATTTTGTAAAGACGAGCATGTTTTGTGAGTTTGTCTAAGTTGTAAGTGCGGACATGCTGTGTGAGTTCGTCAGGTAATGCTGTGTGAGGTAGACATCTCCCATGACGTTGTTGCTTTGTGACGTAGACACGCACTATAATATCTTTACTTTGTGAAAAGTATTATTTTCATCAAGGCATGCTAATTTATGAAGCTTCGTGAAAATTGTTTATCATAAAAGTTGTTGTTCATGCATGAAAACCGTGGATTCACTGGGCCTAAGGCTTGCCCAAAACTCTTTTAAAACTTTTTAGCCAGACGACTTTTGAGTGGAAAGAAAAGTGCAATAAAGAGATATAAGGATTAGCTTCAAAGAAGGATATGTGCAGATCAATGCATTGTTATATAAAGCAAAGTTATGCTCCTCAAGATTGTAATTTAGATGGTGATATAATTTGTAAGATTAGAAATTTTATTTTCGTTGTAATGTATGTGTTTGATCTTGAGATACTAGTTTTGGTATATTTAAGTCTTCGAAAATTTGGGATGTTACATATATAATGTTTGCGTGCAATTGTACAACATGGTGCATCCTTTTACTTGAATAAACATACACCCACTCATCTTTTGATTTCACTCATCGGCTACCGGCACGAAGATGTAACTTAATTTTTTTGGGTCTGGAACTCATTTTCAAAGAAATTGAAGAAAGAAATATAAATGATGAACAAATAAAGAAATTAACAGGTATATTCTCATCATTCCTTCATGGCTATTTTACAGATCAGATGAATTATATTCATCCAACCATCCATCAATTAATTACTGGAAAATTGTATAGTTATTGTACAATTTTCCATCAATAGGCTTTATTGAAAAAAAAATAGTATCGTCTACAATTAAACATGTCTGAAAAACATGAAAAATAAGAAGAAAAAAAATTCAATTGCGAAGATCAAACCCTCAAAATTGCATACATGGGTTAAGCTTTGAAAACTACGAATTTACAAATTAATTACCAGCCTTTAACTATACAAATTACCAACTTTTACCTATAAAAAAGTTACCTACATTCCTTGAAATTACTTTTTCAATCTTCAACTCTTTGAATTTTTTACTCTCTCAATTTGGAACCTAACCATCCATGAGACATTTTGAGATCTAGATTGGGTTTTTTTAGATCTAATACTATGGTTGATTTTGTTGCCATCTCTACACTTGGGTTGTGATTTGGAGAAAGTTCTTATAGGATTTTTTCTTGCTTGTAAGATCTCAAGCCTTCATTTTGGAAACTAAACTATGGGCTTGGAATTTAGGTTTAACCAAACCCAATAAGATGAGTTTCAATTTGCTTTTGTGAAAATTTTGTACATATCAAAAATGTCTATTTTGGAGTTTTAAATATTTTCCTTAAAATTCATCAATGTCGTTGGTCACTTAATAAAAAAAAATTGTCGCATCTTTTGCACATTTGGTTTTATAAAATTTTGAGAAGTACGTATATTTGGGGTTTTTTGATCATCTGATAATAAATCATTAAGTGTGCATATTTTAATGATTTATTTCTTATATGGGGTTTATTTGATGTTAATGCATTTTTGGTTCTTGATTATAAATCATTCGAAAAATACATATGATTAAGTTTTCTTGGATTAAGTGGTGTATTTGGTCATGAAACTTATTAAATTCTTTGAATGCATTTTAGGATTTTTGATGACTCATTTTAGATTATTTAAACAAGTTGAAAAGCTTATTAGGTGGGATTTGAATAAAAGTTTGTTTTGAGATTTTTGCCGACCTTTGAGTTAGTAATGAATAGCTTTTATATTAACTTTTATTGTATAGCCAAGTGAGTTGTGGAGTTTATTGGTTTGACTTTAACTCAAATGAGTTTTGAGGATATTTGTCCGGTTTAAATTACTCAATGGGGAGCTTTGGATGTGATTTACATTTATTGCACACACACATACACACACACACACATATATATATATATATATATACATATATGTGTGTGTGGAAATTGTATGTTTTGAGTGTGTTGATCATTCAATTGGATTCAGGTAATGTAGACTGCGTATTGCATCTATAAGCATAAAAATCGGTTTGTTAGTTTAAAATGGGATGGCGATTCTCGTATTGTAGCTAGAAATAAGCATTGGGTCAATAGGAGCATTATGGTGCTAGCTCATGGAATTAAACTGGTCATTACCATATGGTGTAATTTTCTAGTGAACATGCATATCTAAGATCATTGGAGGTCCAAAGTAAGGTATAGACCATAAATGGTTGAACTTAATGACCATTGATCCATGGCGGGGCTCATTAACATAGATATGTAGCTTGCTCTTGTGTTCTCTCACATTCAGTGGAATCAGTTTCCTCCATCACCGAAAGGTTTATTTTGGATATGACATTTTATCCACGTTTTTTGTGTTGTTTTTGGGTACGGATGATGCCCATGATTTCATGTTTGAGATGTCGTATGTTATTCATTTTTTGGATACTAGAGTTTTATGGAAGCTTTATTCATATTTTGTAAGTGTAAGTATTGGGTTTGGCTTCATATTAAAATGGGCGTTTGAGTTATTGAGCTTTCATCACGAAAATGGTGGGTTTTATAAACATTGTGCTTTTATGGTAAATATGTTTCTTTTTGGAAATTATGATTTAAATAAGCAAATGTTACTTAATTCTTTGGGACGTTTTCATATATTTGGAGATTAAGCCTTGGGCGAGAATTATGGTAACACCGTTCTTAATCTAGTTTCGTTCGAATTTAGATTCTAAGCCCTTGACTTTGCTTTATAGTATCCTTGTATATAAGTATAAAGAAGTTCCAAGCGGAGCTGTAATGACTTTATTGTTTTATGAAAATTTTAATTTAGTCGATTTTTCCATATTTTAAGGTGTTACACTATAGCACACGCCAAATGACTCTTTTGAAATTCCACCATTTTCTACTCAAGAACGTTTAGAAAATATAAATTTTGACGAAGAAATAAATAAAGGAAAATGGAGCCACGAGGAAGATGAATCATGCTTGGCAACAATCAATAAAATAAAGATTTTTGAAAAAGAATTGTGGAGTACTAAAACACTTATCGTGTTTCTTTCATCAAAAGAAAACCAAATCTTTGAGTCTCGTTACTATAGTATAGGATGAATCATCTAGTAATTAAATGACTTCAACCAATTTTTTTCCCGGTTAAAGAATAAGCATCATAGTGGGTGGTCCGTTGATCAAATTATAGAAAAAGCTCGTCAATTTTACCACTTCGAACACAATCATCAATTTAGATATGAACACGTGTGGAGAATGGTTAAGGATGAACGACAACGGAGAACTTTCAGGAAAAAGGGCGAAGACCTTGTGGTGAAGGCCTACCACTCACAACATCCAACGTATACTACAAATATATTCCCAACACCACGGTTTTTCTAGTATGTTAGGAAGTATTGTTTGTATGCATTGGGAATGTAAACTTTGTCCTATAGGTTTGAAAGGTCAATTTACTCAAGATGATCATGGGTTGCCGATAATTATGTTGGAAGCGGTTGCATCTCAAGACCTTTGGATTTAGCATGCACTTTTTGGTGTTGCAGGTTCTAATACTGACATCAATGTCCTAAATTATTCTCCCTTCCTTAATGATGTATTACAAGGTTTTGCTCCACGAGTTCAATTTCTTGTGAATATAACATAATATAATAAGGGATATTATCTTGTTGACGACATATATGCGGAGTGGGCTACGATCGTGAAAAGTTTCCACATCCATCAGACCCTAAAAGAAATGAGTTCAAAGAGACGCAAGAGGAGGCTAGAAAAGATGTAGAACGAGCATTTGGTGTTCTTCAATCTCATTGGACAGTTATAAAAGGAGCAAGAAGATTTTGGCAAATCATAATACTGAGTGACATCATATATATACATGCATCTTATTACATATGATTATAGAAAATAAAAGTAGATCCTCCAATACCCGTGTCTCAAGGTTTCATTCAACAATTTTAACATTGCCTTCAAAGGAATGATAAAGTACGTGATTGTTCGGTAAATCATCAACTTCGAGCAAATTTGGTCAAACATGTATCGGAACGATTTAGGAAGATTGATGTAGATTTACTGAAGTTGACTTTTAGTTATTGCAACTTTTAATTATAATGACTTTTATTATTGTAATTTTTAATTATAATAAGTAAATTTTAATTATTGTCTTTTAGTTATAATAAGTAATTTTTAACTATTATAATTTTTTATTATCTACAATTGTGGACTGCTTCATGATTGGGGGTGAAAGGTTTATGAAATGTGCAGGAAAGAGAAAATTGACTTTGGCAGAGAGAAAACTGATGTGTAGATGTTCATGACCGCAGATGCTCTTAGATCTCAAATTGTCCCAATAAAATATATATGCTTTAAGTATTTTATTATTTTTTTTTTTTTTCTTGTTTTAGAATGTAAAAGGATCCGAGTTAAATATTTGAGAGTATGAGTGTAGTTGGCGGAATTGAGAGATTATTGCGTGTGATTTTAACATTTTTTTATAGTGGGTTTTTTCCTCTCAAGGCTCATGGTTTTTTTTCTGGTTTTGAAGTTTTCCACGTAAATTCTTGTGTTTTTTCTCTATTAATGTTCATTATGTGGGTTGTTCGGAAACATTAAGACCAATGTGCCAACATGTGGTTTCAGAGCTTTGTCGTTGGAGGCCTCAGTTAGAGGGCTTTTAGTATGCTCTATGGTTGCACTTATGCCAAATCTTCCACATCATAAAAGAACTCTCTCTTGGTTGTATAGGAGGTCTCCGAGTTAGAGGGTTCTTAGTTTGCTTTATGGTTGCAGTTTTGCCTGATCTTCTACATTAGTGAAAAAAATTATCTACGACAAAATTGTTTGTAGCTGGAGTGCATATGTATTTTGGAATTTTTCCCAGTGTAATACTCATAGGCTACAAACTCTTTTCTAGTATACAATATTGTTTTGAGACATGGATATGATATCAAAGTTCTCAAGCGCTATGAGGTTTGATGTAGATAAATTTGTAGGAATGATCACATTTGGATCGTGGCAAGTTCAAATCAGAGGTTTGTTGATACAATTCGGGTTGCATAAGTCACTTTTTAATTGAGAACGAACCTGATTCCAACAATGATTCAAGCAAATCAGTAAAAGCAAAGAAGAATGGGATGATTTGGATTTGAGAGCGGCAAGTATTATTCGTATGTATCTACCAAATAATATTCTTACAAACGTGTATGGGGTATCAATGCTCGAGGAGCTATGGGAGAAGATTGAGCAGTTGTATCAAGAAAAAGGCATCTAAAATCGATTGCCTCTTAATAATATGGATGGAGGTACAAACATTTCAAATCATCTAAGGTTCCATTTGGTTTGCGGGATTGGATTGAATTTAGAGGATTTGGAATTGAATTCCGTTCCAATCCCATATTTGGTTGAAAGATTTGAAATCCAGGGATTTAATTGAATTCTCATAAAACCATTTCATCAAACCAAACGTCCCCCAAGTATTCTTAACAATATCATTTCAGAAACCTGAGGCTCTCAGAGTTGAGGTTGAAGATAAGGTAAAGTATTGAGGCTCATATTGTGTTTACCATCTTCCTATGAACACATGAAGTCTGTTATGTATGAGAAAAATATCCTGAAGTTTGTGGAGGTTACTAGCAAAATCCTATCATTAGAATGATTATTCTAAGTGGTGATACTTATTTATGGTGAAATATGATAGTTCTCTAACCTAAGATTGAGAATATGATTGCGGCTAAGACTTTCTTTTATTTAGAAGGTGAAGTTCGTTGAGAATTGTTTGGTTAAAATTAAATATAACTTCACAATTTATCATTCACGTCATCAATAATTACAAGATATGTAGACTAATAGTCAAAAAAAGAGTGCTAAATAGGAACAACAGAATGTTTGGACATATAATATATATATATATATCCCAAACAACCTTTAATTTCCAATAACATTGTGAAAGGTGTATGCATCTAGTTGCTTTTCAGGAGTACTAGATATATAAACAATACTATTTCTTTCCCACAAGAGATAGAAATGGAGGAAACAGCATTTTGTACACTCACATATGCTAACCAACTTCATGTATTTTTCCCGGGTAACACTGAGGTTATGGTGGTGGCGGTTGTGGGGCAGCGACAGCAACTGGACGTCGTGGTGGTGCGGCGGCAATCAGTGGTGGTGGTTGAACCAACAAGCCTTTGTTAAAGGCCTGAATATCTTGTTGTTGGACTTCCTACTATGATGGAAGTTAGTTTCTTTGCAGTCCATGTCACCTTTGATATGTGTCGAAGCTGAACCACCATCGCTTTCTTTTCGTCGTCTGAGAGCTCGAACATCGAACCTGCCAAAAGGAACACCAGAACTCGTTAATGCTCATGGCGCAAACGGGTTGACCTGAACCCATGACCTTGACTGAAGCATATCCAGGAATTAGCAGACGTATATAGTTTTCAAGTGAGTTTATGTTTTTATCAGTTTCGGTTACAATAATCAGATCACGTTAAATCAACATTTTCTGATTTTCACATCAATAATCAATTTGGTTTATAGTAAATTACGTTTTCATACATGTGGTTTGTTGAAAATTTTGCTTTTCTTCGTTTATTACACTAACAATCATTGTGGTTCACGTTTTGTTTCCTTATTCGTGGCTGTTAGAACCAATGACGAGAAAGAAAACAGAATGCAAACCACAATGACTATTGGTGTAATAATTGAAGACTATCTTAGGTTTATTTACCCTTTTAAGAAACAGATCTGACCCTCAAAAGGTCGAATTTTGTAATTTCCAAGGTGCTGAAAAGTATCATCATTTTCTCTCAGATTGACTACGTTCTTGTTTCCATTCTACGTACCTGAACTCTTGGAAAGAGCTAGCAATGAAAATGAAGCAAGAACTCTTTCTTCAATCGTGCTGGTCCGATTCAAGGACTCTATCAACTGCCGAACCATCGTTAACAATGTGGTGCTCCATAGGACATCTCCATCGCCAACCGTGTGTACAAATTTGCTCATCCATGCAACTGTCACAAGGCTGGATCGTGCCAAACACGGGATTCCGTTAGCGATCGACTCGCCAAGTGCCGCTATAAGTTTTTCGCCCCCACTGATCCATAGCCCCATTGCAGCTTTCCTTTGCCAGTGCTCTATCTCATCCTCTTCATTCTAAATTGCACGGTTAATTCTAAGTTTTAGCCCAAAAGAAAGGAAGAAAAACAGTAAAAGCATCAAAATGCAAGTTTTGTTTAGTTCCAATTTAGTGTAACGAAAAAGAATCTACCAAAGGGTGATTGACGATACCGAGTTGCTGATAGAGCGCAGCTCCCAAGAGGTCTAAGGGTTAAAAAACCTTACCAAATGTGAAGAGTGTGCGTAAGTATTTGCCATATATAGATATTATATTCTTTAAAAAGAATTTCCCAACCAGCGTAACAAAGTTTCCTATTTTATACTCATTTTGACCGGTAACCTGTTAACCTTGTAACATTTGATGACATGGGTACCTATTTTCGAAAAGGTTATGCCAAATGGACGATAAACATGAAATCCACGTCATCAAATGTTTCAAGATCAGCACATTACCGATCAAAATGGATAGAAACAGGAAAATTTGAAACTTCGCTACAAGGAAGAATACACTCTTTGTTACACTTGATCTATCTAACAAAAATTCAAATTTTCCTATTTTATACTCACCGATAGCCTACTGACCTTGTACCATTTGATCACGTAAATACCCATTTGTAAAAAGGTTACGGCAAAATGAACGATGAATGTAACATCCATGTCATTAAATGTTAGATGATCAACAAGTTACCAATCAAAATGCATAGAAAACAGGAAACTTCGAAACTTTGTTACAAGGACAAAAAAATCTTTAACGAAGTTTCGAATCTACATATTTTATACTGATTTTAATGTGCTGACCTTATGGCATTTGATGATGTTAATACTTGTTTACAAAAAGGTTGAGGCCAAATAGACGATAAATGTGTCATCCACGTCATCAAGTGTTACAAGATCGGCACGATACCAATCAAAATGAATAAAAAATAGGAAATTTTGAAACTTCATTACAAGGAAAAAAAAATCTTTAAACGAAGTTTCAAATACCTATCTATAATCATTTTGGTCGGTAACCTACTGAACTTGTAGCATTTGATGATGTGGATACATGTTTATGAAAAGGTCACTCCTGAGTGAACAATAAACGTCCCATCCATGTCACCAAGTGTTACAAGATCAGTAGGTTATCAATCAAAATGGGTAAAAACACAAAAGAAAAAAAGAAGTCTTTGTTATGCTAAATAAGAACTAAGGCAAACTTCGTTGCATTCCGATGTATTTTTCCGAAACAAAAACAACCATAATTTTTGGATCTTAGTTTGTGAGTACATACCAAGTGTTTGGATCCTTTGGCAACATGGTATCTGCCATGGAAGCCACCCTCCAAGCTTTCATCATAGCCAGCTTCTTTCAAGATCCATTTCTCTATTTCTGGTGTACCTGTGTAACCATACCTTCCTCCTAATATCAACAAGGCTTTTGCTGCTTCTTTTTGGACATTTTCATTACATATTTGACTATCCAAGGCTTCCGTTATTGCTTCGATCGATTCTTCTCTATAAACGCTACTTTTCAGAGGATCTCCCTGCAATAAACTGCCGTTACATGAGGATTTATATCGAGGAAAAAAAAACCAAAAATCATTGTCGATTGATCAAGAAAAGTTACCATAAGATCAAGCTGAAACATTATCGATGCAACCAAAGGGCGTTTTTCTCGTGTGGCTCGTTGTAAAGAAATTAACAAGATTTGCAGAGTGTTCAAGCAATCCCATCCTTTCGATAATTTGTCGAAAAGTTTGGTTCTTTGTTCCAATCTGGTTGAATACACGAAAACGAATCAAACCTCAGAAGTTTTTTGATAGATTTAAGATCCCTGGTTAGCAAATTAGCTTATCAGCTAACTGTTAGAGCATCTCCATGATCCATCCAACAGCTTCTTTTAAATCTCTTTGAAATGAAGCAAAAGTTAAAATGTTAGAGCATCTCCATGATCCATCCTACAGCTTCTTTTAAATCTCTTCGAAATGAAGTAAGAGCTAAAATCTCTCAAGAAAATTACATTCTTCCGTAGATTCTTTATTTTGGAGATTCCAACATTAATCACAGAGTAAATTACCATTTTCGTCCCTGTCGTTTATTAACAATTTTCATTTTCGTTTTTGTGATTGAGAAATTCCGAATTTCGTCCTTATAGTTTGTAACTTATTGCTATTTTTATCCCTGGACTAGTTCCTACCTTTAAAGTATAAGGGGACCAAAACAGTAGAGAAATGTAAACCACATGAACCGAAACAACAATAAATTGTAAATCGTAACGATGAAATTAGGAATGAATTACAAAACCATAGGGACGAAAAGCACAATTTCTAAACCATAGGGACAAAAATTCATTTTTTAACAAACCGTAGGGACAAAAAACATAATCTACTCTTAATTATATTACTACTTCCATCCCACATTTCTATTTTAGTTTATCCACAATTAAGTGTGTACTTTGGTAAGTAAGTGTCTAATTTTAATTCTAACCTTGATTATGGAAAAAAAGAAATTTATTACATTCTATATTATTAAGGATAAAATTGTCTTTTAATTAATTAAAAAGTGTAACAATTACACATTTCAAGAAACGTATGCCATTTTTACTTTGAACATTTATTTTGGGATGGAGGAAGTATTAAAAAATTGAGTAGATTTAATATCCCAATAAATTTTCAAATAATTTATATTTGAAAAAAAGGAGATTTTTGTTCTTTCTCATGTTTCTTTATTCTTGTTTCACCGGTTATGGTGATTTATTGAAAGCTAAAAATGAGTTAAAATATGCAAAATCTTCATTTTCTCTGTTTTAGAGGATTTGTTGGAGATGATCTTAGCTGATAAATTAGTCACATTTAGTAAAAACTAGTTTTATTATTAAGAAAATAAAGGTGCATTTATGTAAAATATAAAGGGCATAGTAGGAAAAAGGAAGAAAAATAACTCAATAAGGCATTTGAAGTAGTTTTTCAAAAAATTAGCTTATTGCTTACTAAACAAGGCTTTAGTGAAGGTGATTATGAATTTTACCTGTTGAGGCAGAATAACTCGACCAGCAAAGCGACCGTGATCTCATCGGAATCGAGCTCTCTGGCATCGACCAGGAGTGAAAGAATGAGCTCAGGATTCAAATTATCCGCCAAGTAATGGCGACAACGCCCATCGGCTTGAATACACAAGTAAATAACAGATGCAGCTTTGGTCTTTTCTACAGTATCCCCAATCACCATTCTTCTCAACAGCAAACTCAACCCTCCAAGTGAAATCACTTGTCTCCCATTCTCCAAATTCCTATCTTCATCAAACCCAGTAAGAAGTTGGTCCAAAAAGTAATATGCCGCGATTTGAGGACTGCAACGAACGCTAAATAAAGTTTGTGTTTGATCACCGAATTCAAGAACTCGTAGCACTAACGGGATCCATTCTGTTGACATCATCTGTTTGGCCTCCGGTTTCACCAAATGGAGCAAAGATGCTGCTTTCAAGAACAAACTGCTGTTTCTCATAAGTGTCGTGAAGCCCTCGAGCTGCGGATCTAAGCTCAGAATGATCTTGCCATTTGCTTCGTTTCTTGTAACGAATTCAGTTAAGAGTGAGATAACGAGTTCTTGGATTTCTTCATTGATAGCAGCAAACAATACTTCTAGCAGTCCTTCGATTACTGAAGGTTTGGATAATGTTTTTTCGACCAATGGATCATTGAGCCAAGCTTTGGTCATGATACGAACCGCTGTTTCACATTCGGTTAAGTTTTCGGAGGTGCTGATGGTGGAAATGGCTCTGGTTAGCTCTGATGGAGGCATGATCAAACAGGATTTCATCGATGGGGGTTTGGGTTGTAAGCTTTGACATGGAAGAAACCATGTGTAATCGGACTTGGTTGAATTTAAGTTCGAAAATTTTCGAAGATTGGTGAGTCTATTCTGTCGGGTTTCAAGAAAATTGATCAGTGGAATGAATTTTCTGCATAAAATGCATCAAAATGTAACAAAGTTTCTCTCGGTTCCTATTTAGTGTATCAAAGATTTTTTCCCCAAAATCAATATAATAAAGTTCCAAAATTTCCTATTTAATATACCAAAGTTTCAAAATTTCTTAATCAATACGACTAAGTTTCAAATTTCCCATTTAACGTAACATTTGATGACGAAAATGTCAAGTTTTTTTCCTATCGAGGATATTTAGATATATAACCTTAAATAAGATTTTAATAATCCATAACTTTCTCATGAGGATAAAGCCATTTTATCTTTAGTACTTCAGAAGGTGATGGATTTAATTAAAAATTCATTTAAGATTATATCTCTAAATGGCCCTTCCATTTTGTTGTTACTCTTTCGTAAACATTTCGTAAATCTTTCATAAACAGATATCTACGTCATAAAAATGTTACAAGTTCAGCAAGTTATTGGTTAAAATGAGTACAAAATAAAAAAAGTGAGGAAAAATATTCTTTACACTAAATAGGATATTAACCAAACTCTGTTGCATTTTGAGATGGTTTTGATCAGCAAAATGAGAAAGATTAATGAACATACTTCAAGATTTCTTTGCTGGTTGGTATTATGATCATCTAAACAAAACAATTCTTCTTCTTCTTCATCTTCCTTTTGTTCTATCGCTCGATTATCGAGCTCCATTGATGGCTGTTTCTCAACAGGAACTCCAAAAACAGCTCCGTGTCTTCATGATTGAAGAACAAGTCATGAAAGAACACAAAAACAGATTCAAGATTCAAAGGGTTTTTCTGGGAGACTTACAAAAAGTTATTGATTGATGACCGCGATGTTAACGAAACAGATGAACTACTTCTTCTTCGTGATTTAATTGAAGGCAAAGGAACAGAAGGAAGAGTAGAAGGAGGTTGACCACCAGTTTTAAGCCATTCTTTGTAGTACATAGCAAATTGAACTGTACCCATATCCATATGATCTTCATAAACCTTGCTGAAACGTTTAATCTGTTCTTCTTGATCCTTTGAGTTATCTGAAATTTTTTCGATTTGTTTGTTGTACCAAATTTTGAGATGGAGGAGATGGGGAAGAAAGAAATGGTCCCAAAGATCCGGTAACAAATGGGTTCGAGCTAATTGAGGCGAATCAACAAACACTTGGAGGACATGGCGAGCACAGATTCTATCGTTCTTCTCGAGCTTGTAAACGATCGATAAGTAAAGCTGAGCACAAGCTGATAGATGCGAATTGGGAGTTCCAGATGTGGTACCATTCTTCGATTCTCGTGAATTCAATTCTGCAACGATCGTCAAAAACCCAATTGAATTCCGCAACGATTTCATCTTCAATTCCTTCATCGTCCCTGGACTATCAATCAATTTCTCGATACTTTCGATCCCCAATTCCATATTTGCAAAAACCCCATTATCCGATACTCCATTGCTTCGTCTCACCAAGCATGAACAACACTTCTCCCTCAAGGAATCGCGAAAATCCTTATCTCGCAAGTACTTACCAGCATACCCACTTAAAATCGAGATGACAGCTTTGGTAGCAACTTCATCAATGGCGGGTTCATCTGATCTCCTGGAAAGCGAGGAACGTCTTCCTTTGGATGAAACAACCGATGAACTCTTCTTGTTCTTTGGAGCATCGATGCTTTTACGGTCACGGCAGATGTAAATAGGCAAAGTAATGGAGTCATGATCATGACCTGCAACTGTTCTATTGAATTTGAGTTTTTTGTGATTGGATGTGAATCCTTCTTTGGCTAGAAGCTCAGATAAAGAACCCATGTACCATAGATGAAATCAGAACTTGATAGAATGACAAGTAAGTAAAGAAGATAATGTAGGGTGACGAAGAAGAAGAAGAAGAAGAATGGCAGCTTTTGAAGAAGCAAAAAGGGGTGGTAGGTGGTGGGGCAGAAGACAAGAAAATGGCGGAAGGTGTAAGGAGTGGTGGTGATTTCCCCAATAATCCATCTTTTAACGGTTAGTGGTTATCGCGAGATTCTTTGGTAATTGCACTGGACCCGGTTCAAATTACCTCCGGTCCAGGAAATCCCGCCAATCTTTCCACTTACCTTTTTATATAAAGTACCGAATATATTTTATTTGTAATATCAAACATTTGTAAATCCAAAAAAATTGTGATGATTTTAAAATCAATCATGCAATTTTTTTATTTGCAATCTGGATTTAATGTATTAATTAACATATATTTGTTTTATAATGTATTTTTTTCACAATGTAAACATTTTTTTATATGTTTGTGAAACAAAAAATAAAACTAAAAAGTTTCATATTGTGAACTGATTACATATGAAATAATATATTAAATTATAGCATTGGATGGAAAAAAAATCATCTGAAATAATGTCTTATGATAATAGTTGTCACAATTATCGCATTTTTTAGGTTCTCAAATTATCAAACCATATGTCAAATATATCTTAATCGTAACATTAGTATTACAATTAAGATATATATTCTCATGATATTTTTCAAATTTTTAGTCATAATAAATAATTTGGATAAAGTAATGGATTTTGAGCGTTATTTTCTAGGCTTTAACCTATTTTTTCGGGGTTTGATCGGACTTTTTCAAGCTGCAATTAGCTTTTGACCCGGCCGGTTTTAGGATAACTAATGACTGGTTTTTCAGGCTTTATTAGAGCTTTGTTTGCCCGTTAAGGACCGGTAGGTTCAAGTTTAAGATCAAAATGGGTTTTCGCTTATAACCGGTCATTGGGTTTTTAACCGGTCCTTTTGGACCAGTCCTCCATCTTTACTGGTTCAAAATTGGCTAATTAGTCCTTTGTGCATCTCTAGTAATATCAGATGATCCAACGTACATCATTGAAATGGGGTTACAACTTACATTATCTTTTCTTAAAACAAAAAATAATCATCCTCTTTATCTTTTTTTCATCGATAATCATTGAAATACAAAAAGAATGGAGTCAAACCAATTATACTAAAAAAACGAGCATTTTATTTTTATATAATTTAACATACATATTATTATATTTTTTTTCATGATACGTTCTCGACTTCTCGTGTTCTCGTATTTTGATGGTGTCCTTGCAGGCAGGTTCCATGCTAAGTGGGTTGTGATTACCAATAATCAATTTTTGCTCAAATAAAGGTATTAGATTTAGTAAATTATCATCATCTATTTTTGAAGATGAACCCTTAGGGGGTGTTTGGTTCATATAATGGAATTTGATGGAATTGGAATCCATCAAATAAATTTGACTTTGAAGGAATTGGAATTAAATTTGATGAAATTCGATCACGCGTTTGGCTGGTAGAAATTGGAATGAAATCTCTCAAAAGAATTGGAACAATCATCATTGTTTGGACTATCGCACTCATCACCCCACCCACACCCTACCAACCACCATGTCATTATTGTTGTCGCCACAGCTATCTCCCAGCCCCACCCCTATTCAAACCCTGCCCCACCATCCCGACCCTCCCCCACCACTCTTGCCCACCCCTACTCCATAGGTGGGGTTGTTGGGGGCAGGCAGGGTGGGTGGGGCGGTGAGGGTGGGCTAGAATGGGGCAGTGGGTGGTAGTTGTGACGATTACAGTGGTAGGATGGTGGTTAGTRGKGGSKKGWMRKWGKGKWRGGTAGGGCGAGGTGGAGGGGTGGTAGATGTGATGATAATAGCGGTGAGATAGTGGTCGGGTGGCTGGGGCCTGGGAGTGTGTGGGTATTATGACAACAATAGTGGCATGGTGTTTAGTGGTGGGTTGGGGTAGGATAGGGTGCGGGTGAGTGGTGGTTGTGAAGGCGACAATAGTATTGTGGGGGATAGGGGTGGGTGGGTGGGWGGGTGGGGATGACAGAAGTGGTGTGGTGGTGGGGGTCAGAGGTGGGGCATGACGAACAATAGTAGCATAGTCGTGGTGGGTGGTGATGAAATTCAATTCCTTCTATTATGCCAAGTAATGATGAATTCATTCATTTGTAGAATTGAATGGAATTTGAAGGATTCCGTCGATTTTAAGAAATGAACCAGACAAAGAAATTGAAATTTGGTCAAAGAAATTTGTAATTTCAATTCCGTCAAATTCTTCCGAAATCCGCGAACCAAACGACCCTTTATTTCAGGACAAATTCAAATAGAAATGTGAACAACTATTTTGATACGAACAAAGTAAATTGTAGTTTGTTCGATTCATATTTAAAGAAAATAAATTTCAAAAAGTTTCATTTTGGGAAACGTATAATGTCTTTGATGCTATTAAAGTAACACATTACACCTGTAATATAATTGAAAGAACATATTATAACTTTTAATAAAAAAAGAAATGTAATATAACTTTGTAAACAGAAAAATATTATCGAAAAAAGTTATTAAACTTCTTTCGTTAGGATATCTTATTGTAGACACAAAAATAGAGCATTTAAAAGTAAGTTCTTCATATAGGTTTCGGAACAAAGTACGTTATTATTTGATGTAACTTTTCATTTTATAACATAGTTAAAAGAATAAATAATGTCATTGTCGTTTCTAACCAGGTCTAACTGAAAACAACTAATAATAATAATGATAGTAATAATGAAATCGGAGACCATGCTAGAGATGAAATTTTGTTCGTTGGGGCGGGGATTCCCCGGTTAGATGGGTAATGGGGCGGGGATGGGGATTTCTTTTCATACCCGAAACAGGATGGGGGCAGGGTCGGGGATGACATTACCCGCCCCTAATACGGACAAAATTAGTTTATTTTTTTTATTTAATATATGTATATGATGTGTATAATAAATAAATATATATGTATATATTTATTATTAAATGACAAATATATTTTGATTTTCAATATTAGTAATTAATATATTGATAATTCATTATAACTTATATTTTAAAAATAGAGCATTTTTTACTAAACGGGTTCTTTGGGGGATTCCTTCTCCTAAACCCGTCAGAGATTAATAGGGACGGGATTGAGGGAATTAAACGTGGGTCAGGAACGGGGAAAGTATTACCCACTCAATACTCACCCCGTTTCCCATATTGATTAAACATGTTCAGTCACATATATTCAAAGGATACCAACTTGAGATTTTTTTTTCAAGTTTTAAAAAACTAATAAATAAATAAATAATCGGTTCGGTTTGGTTTGGTTTGGTTTGGTTTCGTTTCAAAACTAAACCTATTTTGTATATAGTTAAAATGTTGTGATCATATCAATTATGTTATTATTAATCAACTTAATTGAAGACATTTATCAATAACGGTTGAAATGATTAAATTCTTTTTTATCTTATTTTCTCATGTTTTAAATAGCATTTATGTGAATTAACTTGACTAAAATTGAACAAAGATAATCTAATAGATTTATTTATAAATGTAAAATTACAAATCTTTATTTTCGGAAAGGCACGATATTAAAAAAGAACAAACAAATACAACAGTCTTATAAAGGAAATCGTGAGGAAGAGATACCAAAGAAGGAAATAATCTAACACTACAAGAAACAAACAACAAAGTCCAAAAGAGAGGACCAACGAGGAAAACAACAACTGAATCTCAAGAAGCAGGAAAAGAAGGGGCCTAAACCAAGTCGTCTTCGAAATAGACTGATTTGAGTTTGGAAGCAATCCAGTCGAAATATTTAAATTGGATGTCACCGAAAAGATCACTGCGAGAATTTATCCCCTTATAGGTATAGCTATTCTTGAGTTTCCAAAGAGAACAAGTTGCAATCCAAGAATTATTTGCTACACACCTTTCATTGATCCCACGATTTTTTTCTCATCATTGTAAATCAATAATTCGGAGATGGAAGAAGGTTGAAAAAAGTTTCTACTTCACCATTTACAGATGCAACTCCATAACGATGAGGTGACCTTGCAACCAAGTAGACAATGATCCATCGATTCAACATGATCTCTACAAATGGGTAAAGCATTAGACTGATTCACCTTTTATTGAGCTCCTAAAGAACTTTATTTGTTACGAAGTGCCCTCCAAACAAAAACGTCATTTTCCTAAGAACTAGTTTATTCCATAACATGGCTTTATCATCAAGAGAAGTGATGCGGGAACTTTGAAATAATCAGCAACTTGCACAATTAACTAGAGATAGACGAATTCTCAAAAGAATTTCTAATCAAGTTTTTAATGTCAAAAAGAGCCACTCAAATAATAGCATAACCTGGGATTAAATATACGAAGCTTACGTCTCTTTAGGAAAGGATAGGGAATCCTACTAAAGATAACAATTAATAAAAGAAAATAAATAATGAAAAAGTCCAAATAAAATCTAGAAAATGAAGGCTGAAAAATAAAAGCAATCTTGTAAACTAGGAAAGTGTAGAATCATGATCTTGGTTCTGATTTCCTTTGTTGATCTCAGATTTCTCAATCTATGATCTAATATGAGATTTTATGAGCGTAAGCAATATCAAGGGTAAATTGATGAAGAAAATGAACTATAAAAATACTCAAGAACACCAAGTTTCCATCATCATCATTATGTTTTTGTATTTGATAAGCTTTGATTACAAGGAATATCTTCAAAGAAGAATAGAGTAATCTTGCTATCAAAAAAACTTCTACCTAGAAATATAAAAGAGGACTGATATTTAAACACACTAGAAGGATAAAGTCAAAGCTTGGACCAATGAGAGTAATCCATGTGTAAAGTGGAATAACTGCTTCTAGGTGGCATGTCGAATCTGAATCTTCCACATGGCATTCTGTTAGAGATCATGCTGAATGGACAATAGCAACAACTTGTACAAGTCTTCAAAGGTTGAAGCCAGAAGTAGGTCCAGAGGGGCTCTAAACTTAGTGAGTAGTCATTAAGTTAAGAAACCTCTGGTTCTTCTGAGTGAGGTCTCTGTATGAACCTTAGGTACTTCTTTATAAACCATAGGGGTTATGGTTATTTATGTAGAGCGGGTTCTGGTCTTCAACACTTAGAAGTTTTTTCATACTTTTATATATCAAAATTATAGGGTCTAACATCCTGCATCATCCCCCCTGAAAAAGACTCCCCCCCCCGAGTCGACTTCATCTTCACTATCTCCTTTGTAAGGCGACAAGTCTACAACATTAAAAGGAGTCGAGACTGTTGTAAGCGTTATCATTAATCTTCTTTATTATTCAAAAAGAGCCATCAGTGCGTGGCTTTAATTTTCCAAAAGACCTACTGAAATCGTTCTTTTCGCAAATGAATCCATACCAAATCACCTTCGTGGAACAAAACTTTCTTACAATGTTTATCTGCTCATTCCTTAATTTATCATTAGAGCGAATAATCTTTTTATGAACTTGTTCATGTAACTCCTTGACTTGAGTCGAACGTTGTTCTCCCTTATACTAAGCTGACTCGTAACAGGAATAGAGGCCAAATCAAGTGGCCTAGATGGATTGTGGTCATACACCATCTCGAATGGGGTTTTACCAATGGTGCAAAACGAATATAGGAAAACTCCGCTTGAGGAATAACGAGATCCCGTTGCTTCGGATTTTCGCCCACCAAACTTCGTAATAATTTCCATAAACTTTGATAAACAACTTCTGTTTGTCCATCAATTTTTGGGTGATGGGAACTACTAAACTATAACTTTGTCCACATTTGATTCCATAAGGTACGCCAAAAGTAACTGAAGAATTTCACATCCCGATCGGAGGTGAGCAATTTTGGAATACCATGTAACTTGACTTCATAAAAGTAAAACCAAGTGACCTGGCTTGTATCGGAGGTTTTAAAACATGGAACAAAGTGGGCCATTTTGGAGAAACGATTGACAACCACCATAACCAATTCTTTATGGAATTGAGTTCAGGGTAAACCAAGCACAAAATCCAAACTAATATCTTCTCATGGGGTTTCGGGTATAAATAGGGGTGTATACTACCCACCATTACGTCAATAGGTTTTGGCTATGTGCATGCATGACACCTTTCTAGGATTCGTGTAATGTCTTTTCCCATATGTGGCCAATTAAATTCCTCTTGTTGATCTCCAACGTTTTATCTCTTCTAAAGTGACAGGCAAAACCACTGGTATGACTCTCCAAAATAATGGTCTCCAGCAAAGAGCTCGCGATAATACATAACCGTGAATTTTTTTAATAAATACACGTCATGCTTTGAGAATTGTTGGAATGCTCTAGAAGCACACTTGCCCACGTATCAAGGAAATCCGTGTCATCCTAATCAAGATCTCAAAATGTATTGAAGCTGTGAACTTAGAACTGCATGGTAGAAAGCAAGGAGTGGCGCCTGCAAAGTGCGTTGCCTACTTGATTTCGAGACCCGGCCTTATGCTTAATGACATAAGAAAAATCTTGAAGAAACTCGACCCATTTAGCGTATTTTGATTTAAACTTTTGTTGGTCGTTAATATGCTCTAGCGCCTCATGATCCGAGAATAAAACAAATTCATTGGAAAGTAATGGCGCCAAGTGTCTAACGCACGGATAATAACGTAGAATTACTTATTATTGGTGGAATACTTGTGACGTGTCTCATCTAACTTTTCACTAAAAAAAGCTATTGGCCTCCGATTTTGACTTAACACGTCGGCAATGCCTACTCCAGATGTGTCACACTTTACCTGAAAAACGTCATTAAAATCAAGTAGGGCTAAAACAAGGGTTTGGGTTACTTTTTCCTTTAAAATATCAAATGCCTTGGTGGCCTCATTCGTCCAACTAAAACATCCACCCTTTAAGAATTCTATGAGGAGAGCGATAAGAGTGCAAAAATTCTCGATAAAAGGTAGATAAAAAAAGGCTAACCTACAGAAACTATAGATATCATGGATCATTGCTAGTGTAGGCCAATTAATGATTTCCTTGGTTTTTCCTTTATCCATCTTTATTCCATCGCCCTAAATAATATACTCGAGGAAGGTAACTTCTTTTACAAGAAAGCTGCACTTTTTCCTATTAGCATATGACTTCTGTTCCCACAAAACAAAGAATACTTGTCGAAGATGAGATACATGTTGCTCAATGGTTTTGATGAAGATTAAAATATCATCAAAATAAACGACGATAAATTTACCAATAAAAGGCTTGAAAACATGGTTCATAAGTCGCATGAAAGTACTAGGAGCATTAGACAAACCTAAAGGGATAGCCATCCATTCGTACAGTACATCGTATGTCTTGACGGTTGTCTTCCATTCATCCCCGGGCCTCATTCGGATCTGATGATAACCATTTCTTAGATCAATATTTGAGGAAAAAAGTGGCATCATACAATTGATCAAGTAGATCATCGAAACAAGGAATGGGAAAACGGTACTTAATTGTGATTCTATTAACTGCTCAGTTATCGACATACATCCAAAAAGCTTCTTCATGTTTCAGAACTAATAATGTAGGTACTACACATAGATTAAGGCTCTTCCATATCAAACCTTTCCCGAGTACCTCGGTAACTTGATGTTGTAGTTCCTCAGGATTCATTTGATATACAAGTTTGTTTAGGATAGCAGAACTAGGAATGAGAGCAATACAATGTTGAGTATCTCGCCTTAACGACAAACCGGAAGGGATCTCCTCTGGTAAAACATCTGCAAATTCTTCGATTGTGGACCAAATTGGTGTCAATACAAGAGGTCTTGTTTCGTTCTCCTCTGCCACCATAAGAGCGAACACAATTTAGCTAATGATTACCACCTTTTTGAAATCAGCCCGTCTAAGAAACAAAGCAGACACGTCATCCGACGATTGACGCGTATCAAATGGCACCAATGTAATGTTTACCCCCATCTTTCTGAAAACTATATGTATTTTTAAACCCATCATACTTGGTTCTATGATCATATTTGTTGTTTACCCAGAAGATTATAAGAACAAGCAAATAACAGTAACATGCACTGAATCAATCTGTCGGCTTGTCTATTAAATCAAATAATTGAATACAAAATGTTTTCTATGCCACAGGCGGTGCTATAATGATACGCAAATGATTACAATGAAATGCATGACCTACTCTAGAAAATAGGAAAACTATATATATGTTGATCCTCTCTCTCAGTGATTTGATGATAATCCCTTTTCCCTTTCACGTTGTATTTATGTTT
>NW_020201135.1:26723-28782 GCF_001531365.2 Cynara cardunculus var. scolymus | reverse complement strand
AACTTTAGGTAAGGATGTCTGCTCAAGAATAGTGCTTTTGTACTATTCATTATAGCAAAGGACAAGCCTTCCTCTTAAGGTTTGACACGCACTCTAAACCTACCATATTGCATTAAATGATCATTTAATGCACTGGGTATAAATAGAAGTGTTTCTTCTCCATCCAGAGAGCGCACATCTCTCTCTAATCTTATTCTTACTTCAAGCATCTTCTAGCTTAAGTAAAGGATCTTTCTTTTTAGCAATCTCTTTTCTTGTATTTGCTAAAGCTTTGTGTGTAACCAAAGATTGTTTAGATAGGTTTTCATTACCTTATCTTTCCGCAAACAGTCTTGTAAAATCTGTATTGATATTCTCTATCAATATATATTTTAAATTTGAAAATACTGTGTTTGTATTCATCCCCCCCCCCTTCTACAAACTGTTTCTATTCTTGTAGACCCTTACGGGACCAACAAGTGGTATCAGAGTAGTGTTTTCTTTCTTGCCTTGTGTTTGGCTAATTTTCTGTATTAATTTATCTCTTCTTAGATAACTTACTGCTTACAAATTTCTTTACAAATCACAAACACACACACAAGATAATGGCTCTCTTGCCAAACCACCCCGGTTTGTCCGTGACTACTTTAGTCTCTGGAAGAACCGGATGTCCCTCTTTCTGGAAGGTGTGGATCCTAAAATTCCACATTACATAGAAAATGGACCATATATTCCATTTGCTATTGTTCCGGCTGTTCCAGCTACAGCTACGACTGCCGCGATTCCTGAACGGCAGATTCCAAAGCTTCCACATCAGTAGAACGATGAGGACAAGAAGAAAATAGCTATAGACACTCGTGCTCGGTCTATAATAGCTATGTCTCATCCTGATGAGATCTATCACTCAGTGATGAAACTCAAAACTTTTAAATCCGTATGGGATACTCTTTGTGTCCAATATGAAGGAACCACTCAGGTTCAGGAGACTAGAAAGATCAATTTAGTAAGACAGTATRAAAGCTTTCTCTGYGGAAAGTCCGAGACACTGTCTGAAGTACATCAAAGATTTAATTGCCTTCTTATTGATCTAAGGGCTGTCGACAGGGAATATTCTAATTCTGAAACTTTGACTAAGTTTCTMGAATGTCTTCCTGAGTCTTRGGACACCTTTTCCATGTGTCTCAAGATGTCAAATGACATGTCCACTCTTTCTCTTTCTACCTTATACGAGATTCTACTTAACCATGAGCAATCTCGTCAACTAAAAAGAAATCTTGTAAAAGATTCCAGGGAAATGAAAAGCTCTCCTTTAGTTTTGATCTCTGAAGCTTCTTCAGTTGAAACCTCTACTCCTTTTGTTTCTACTCTACCTCCCGTGGTCATCACGKAGATAGATTCTTCTGAGGACATTCCTGAATCTGACTTAACAGATTTTGATGAGTCCTTGGCACTCCTGACTAAGTCATTTAGGAGGTTTGCCAGCAAAAGCAATTTCCGCAGATCTCCTCAACTATCCCTCAGGGAGAAGCCAAAGTCTGAAAGAATAGACAAGACTTCAGCTGTCTGCTACAACTGTCACCGGCCCGGACATTTTGTAGGTGAATGCAGATCGAAGAAGACTGCGATGCCATCTTCTAAGGCTTCTTTCTCCTTCAGGACCAAAGATGATAAGTACTTGAAACTGAAGGAGAAATACAAGAAGATGAAGAACAACCAGCGAAAGGCTAAAAGCCTTATTGCTGAAGAGCATGACTGGGCTGAATCATCTAAATCATCCTCTGACGAAGAAGATAAAGCTTATGTTTGCTTGATGGCTATTGATGTTGACGAAGGATCTTCTAAAGCATCTACCTCTTATGAGCCATCTTCTGTTACTCAGGTATGTATCCTRAATGAACCTTCTTCTAGTYTTTCTGCACTAGATACGCTGACGGTTGACCTTTACAATGCCCTCAATGGCAAATCAAAACCTGAAATGCTTAATGTTGATCTTCATGAGCAATTAAAGATTGGTCATTCTAAGATCAAAGATCTGACCTCTGTTGAGGAAAATCTTAAAGATCAGGTTATTGTAAACCAA
>NW_020201135.1:19855-21433 GCF_001531365.2 Cynara cardunculus var. scolymus | reverse complement strand
TCGCTGACCTTTTCACCAAGCCTCTTGATAAGACAAGATTTAATATCTTGATCAGCGAATTGGGAATGTTGAACACTGAAGATTAACCTTCAGTCATTAAAACATCAGTCAGTAAGTGAAATGATTCAGTGCTCTATACTTAACACTGAACTCTTGAGTGAATATATATACTCTCTTAAGGTACGATTACTCTCTTTTCCAAAACTTAAAAAACTCTCACTAAATATTCTCTTTTTTAGTGATAAAATGTTTTTTAAAAGGTGGTCTCAGTGATTCTCTATACTCACCACATCTTAAAGTATATTTTTATACTTTATCTTAAAAATCTAAAACGATCAACTGACTCTTTTCTTCAGTGATCAAAAAGTTTTTTTAAATGCCAGTTTCAGTGATTCTCTTCACTGAAACATGATATCTTAAAACCATCACTGAATACTTTTTTGTTTTCAGTGCTAAATTGTTTTAAATGAAGTCTCTCAGTACTTTTTTAAACTGAATGACTCTTCATATTCTTAAAAACAATTTTTGTTTTTAAAAGAAAATATTAAATGCACGTCTTTATGACGACATTCTCTGTTTTTCATAAGCGACGCTTTGGGACACACAAAATGACTTGTCATTATGCTACCTCATTAAATGTCATCCAATCGTGGATGAGATCGTGGCACATTATTCATCATGGCCACTTTCTGAACCGTCGTCTTTTCTCTCTCTCATATTTCTTCTCTCTCTACTCTTACCTATAAATATGAGATTTCTTCTTCACTTTTCTCTTTACGCTTTCAAAAATCATTAGACGAACCTCTKCTAATATTTTTCCAAAGCAAGAACACTCTTCAAACCCTTTCTTTTCGACCTTTCCTCTTCAATCACAAAAGTCAGGATCATTTTCTTTTCTTCTTCTTTGTTATAAGAAATCTGTTTAATGTGGTTAAGAACTTTGTTCTCTTAATACATTAAACTAAAGATTTTTAATAATTTCCTTCTTCATTAACAAATATGTTTCTTCATACACATTCTACTTGAAAAACCCTAATTTTTTATGGTTTTTTCAAATGAAGTTTTTCCTTGTTTAAAAACTTTTTCTAAAATCTTTTAACCATATATTCTTGGTACATTTCTGACCCTTTATCTTCTTGTTTATGTTGTTTATTTAACAAAATGCATATGGCTACCAAGAACGTCAACTTCACCATTGATGAGATCTCTATCAAGGCCAACAACCACCTTGCCTTGCTAGAGATACCCTCCACAAGAGCCTTGTACCAAGAGGCGGCTGACTTTCTCAAACAGTCGTCACTCGGCTACGCTCGTCGAGGTCCAAGACGAAGCTGGACGACAAATAGAGCAAATCCACTTCACCTTCAACCGTATGGAAGTGAATTTTGGGGTCTCTACACTCCGTTCAACTCTCTGTCTTCCAAGGGGTCCCTTCGACAGTGAACCCTCCACCGCCGAGATCATCTTTTTCCTCGATGCCATTGGCTACCAGTGGCCAATGAAGAAGGACTCCAGCGCTCCTCTCAAATCCCTCACGAAGATTGAGAAAAATAGGATGTCAGCTGTCTGGCAATACCT
>NW_020201135.1:17555-19510 GCF_001531365.2 Cynara cardunculus var. scolymus | reverse complement strand
AGTCTAGCCTAGTCACCAAAACCCCTTCAAAATGACCCTCTCAACCAACTCTTGGTTCTTCTCAGAGAGCCAAGAAAGCCAAAAAGGGGATAGCCACGTCACTAGTTGGGGCCTCTTAAACATGTCGATGATGTATTAGCGACTGTCCTTGGTCTTTACACATGTCTTTTCTCAACCGTTTTCTCTTCTCCTCCTTCCTTGGTCTTTACACATGTTGATGATGTATTAGCGACTGTCCTTCCTGATACTGAGACACGCACCACAGGACCTGAGGTTGCTCCTCTCGATGCTCCTCAGCATATGGATGTCCATCCTCTCGAGGACATCTTTGCTCCCACCAGTGACACTCCTTTCGATGTCACTGACGGCGCCTCAGGTATTCCATCTTCCTACCCCTTCATTTCTTCTAACATTGAGCCTTTAGCTCACACTTCTTCTTTTGCAGGTCCTTCTTTGATGCATCARCCTGATGCTCAAGAAGTGGAAGAGGGARAAAGAGAGAAAGATGATGGAGGAGATGAGGATGTCGATGATGACTATGACATGGCATCAGATATCAAACTTCTCCTTCCAGCCATTGATACCGTTCTCTACAAGGTCAACGAAGTTCACCAAGAAATACCCCGCCAAGGCGATCTTGATGCGAACTTCCTAGCCCTCCTGGCGGATATTCAAGAAGTTCAGAGTCAGCTCCAGACTCTCCAAGAAGTTGTTCACGCCAACAACGATGCCATTGTTATTCTTCACAGTAGGGCTGACGATGCTCAGGCGATAGCTGATCAGCAGCTTGGATTTCTTCAGCAAATCCTGGATGTTGTCCGTCAACCAGCTCCAGTGAGTGCACCCTCTTTCTCTGCTGATGATCGCGCCCAGCTCCATGAGACGCGTGAGGCAACGACAACTCTAGCCAATGCTTTGCAAAGGCTGGAGGAATCCATCGTTCTCCAGCGACAACGCTTGGATGAACTCTCTGGCCAATTCTCTCGGGTCTTAGCCAGAGAGGGGGAGATGAGGTCCAACGCTGGTGGATCATTTGATGTTGCTCCTACAGCTTCTCATGCTGTTGGTCCAGTATCAGCTTCAGTTGCAGTTGAAGCGACCGAGGCTCTCGAAGCTGAAGCAGTTGCTGCTCCTGTAATCACGTCCACCGAAGCTGCTCTAGCTGAGGTTGACGAAGCCAGCCATAGGGATGATGTCCATACCATCACTGCTGCTGATGATGATGATGATGTTGATGAGGATGAAGATGATGATGATGATGAAGACAATGATGAACCTGTCATTCCAGACRCCGGAGATGATCTAGATGGTGACGACGACGATGATGATGAAGATGACTTTACCATTAAGTTCCAGAAGCCGTCAACCGTCACCAAAGGTGTTTCCCTCAGGGAATCTCCATCCCAGGGGGAGAAAAGGCAAGGCGATTCGACTCCATCAGGGAACCAAGACCCCAAGTCGAAAGGCAAGGCGGTCGCTGAAGAAGGCAACTTGAAGGTACTTTTCTTAGGCCCTCAACAAACCTTATTTGAAGACTATACCTCTCAGGTAGTCATCACTTCAGAGTATCAACTTCATATCTCTTCAACAAACTGCGGTTGACTGGAGTGGGTATCTGATCAACCCAGCTCTTTTGCTCCAACAGACCAGCAGATGTCTCAGCTTAAGGAGTTGCTCGACCAAACTAGAGTAAAAATTCCTCTTCGTACCTCTAGTGGTGGTGAGTTTGACTTCCTATCTGAAGCTGAAAGACTCGAGGCATTAAGGGCTGAAGAAGAGCTAGAGCTTCAGAAGAAGCAGGCTGAAGACAGCTTAAAGCTGGCCAAGTCACTAGCTGCTAAAGTCCTTCCCAAGAAAAAGTCCAAGAAAACGGTGAATGCTGTCCAAGCCCAAGCTAAACTTCTTTCATTGGCAGAAGCTGAACGCAAGAAGAAGCTGAAGCTAGAGGACAAGGA
>NW_020201135.1:9663-15790 GCF_001531365.2 Cynara cardunculus var. scolymus | reverse complement strand
AAAATACTGTGTTTGTATTCATCCCCCCCCTTCTACAAACTGTTTTTTTTCTTGTAGACCCTTACGGGACCAACAATATACCTTGATGGTATTTACACTTTAAGTCCTTCTAGTTTGTTACAAACAAAAAATAAATAAGTAAAATTCTCCCTCTTTTGCAATAAAGCAGCTTTAAGAAAATCTTCATCTTCTCAGGCGGTGGACAAAGTATGTCTCGAATCTTCTCTTGATCCTCTGGTACTCCAACTTTTTGTCAATATGGTCTAGAGCATTTACCATAAGGTTTTTGTCATGTGGATTGAGCTTATTAAGGCCTTTTCTTTCTAGCTCGAGCTTGCTTGACAGATTCAGTTTGATAATCTTCATGGTTCCGTCAGAATAAGCTGCGAACGCGTTGAACCTCATGAACTTCTTCTCTCATATGTTGTTGGAGTACACTATGCCAAACTCAGGCTGCTCTATAATCAGGAACAAAGGCATGGAATCTATTTCTTTAAGACTCTGATTTGGCTTCAACAGGTTTATCTTTGGTTGATTACTTTTGATGCTCAACTGCAAGTCAATCATGTACCCGAGCATTATCTGACGAAGCATGAAAAAGCGCTTGATAGATTCTAGATCTATTTGCACGTCTTTCGGTCTGATAGTCTAGTTACAGATGTCCAAGTATATGGTCTCGAAGTCCTCGAAGGATAAGTGCCTGACGTCAGCTTCTGAGAACTTTCATTCCTTGGCGTTAGTTATGATAATAGTAAAAACTGGGAATCGGGCATTCACAAGTCTATCAGTATATATATTATTTATGCCCACTATCTTGTGCCTTGTCTTGACCATCTCTAGTGGTTGAGCCTTAGATTTGAGCATGTATTCGATGACCTGAATGTTGTTGAGGTGAGTGATCTGGATAACTCGAACCGAATCCAATTCAATAATTCTTCTGACGAAGACTTTGAACTTAGTATCTTCAAGGAACAGAACCCTGATTCTTGTTCTCTCCCACCTCTATACATGAGTTGCTGCTGGAGTACTCTGGCCCGAAGTTCTCTAACAAGTTGGTGGTTGGAGAATCGATCGATCTATTGGTGGTGATTCTAGAATGGCTTCATTGAGATCATTGATGTATTCGAAGTCCCCTTCTTCGAGCATTTCATCGTCAGAGAATGCAAAGAAGTTGTCGATTTCTTCTTTAATTTGAGGTTGAGGCCCTTCTTCATCAAATGTTAAGTCTATAACAGTGCGTGGGACCTCAAAAACAATAGTTGTAGTTTCATCTCTTCAACCTTCAGCAGCCTCTGACTTTTCAACCATTGGCTTTGGTTCCACCTCGGCCGCTTCGATGGCATCATGATGACTCTAACCTTGTAGATTTTACGGTTCTGTACTCGAGGTTTGTCTTCGGACTATTTGGGAGACATCATGGCCGGTGGTTCTATGTCTCTTCTCCCTCACATGATGATCGGGCTCGTCATCCCCGTTATCACGTCTTCATTTTGAACCACTGGCCTGACTTTTGCATGTGTCCTCAAGGATATGGATCTTTTCGGACATGGCTTGGAATGATGACTTGATGGTGTCTGCCACTGAGTTGATCTGAGTAGATAGACTTTGGAAACTGCCTTGGACCTTACCTTGAAATGCTTGGAACTCCGGTCTTGTGACATACTCAAGTTGTGTTTGCGCCCTGAGCATGCCAATGAGGTCAGCTTCTACCTGTCCTCCTTCTATGCCTATATCACCTCTTATATAGGTGATATTTACATGATAACTAAATCCTTTAAATAAGGAAATAATCATTATTGAAAATAGGATCAACATCATCCTTCAAGATTCAGTCTACATGCACTTTCCTGCTTTGAGTGTAGCTGTCCAGAGCATGGACCATCCAGAGGAGTAGCCCATACAGAGGAACAGTTCATACTAAGGAGCTCTGTATCTGTGGAAGACCTAGAGGATCTGCATGTACTATGCAGAGGCTCTGTGTCTGCGCTCTGTGTCTAGAAACTTGGAATTTAGGAGCAGGTGCATGACTCTGGTCTTCTTGTCCTTTGTATTCGAGTGCGCGAGCTCTGTGTCCAAGTACTCGAGCTCTGGTCGGCCAGAGACCCTCTTAGTCATCCAGAGAGCCTATGTGTGCTCTTCCAGACTTAATCATTTTGGCTCAGCAAATCTCTGAATTTTCCATCCTTAGCCCAGATTGCTTAATAAAACTTTTAGAGTAATTAGTTACAGTTTTGGTCCTAACAATATCCCCCCAAGGTTTAGAAATCAAGCATCTTCATGAAGCCTATAGGTCTTCTCCCCCTGCTTTCTTTAAGAAAGCGTTAGTGTGCTTGGTATGGATGGAAACTTCAAGCTCCCCCTGAATGTAGCTCTATATTCTTTAGTTTCAACTTTTAGATCAAATCAGATTCAATGCGAATGCAGCGCCACCAATTGCCCAGAATGCAACTTTAATCTACAGAAAACTCAGCACATACTTGAATCCCAGAATTGCCACTCGACCCCACAAGCAGCTAATTCATCCCACTAAGAGATAGATAAATGTGTGAATTTCTTGACAAAATAGTGCAACCAGTCTAATGACAGAGAATCTTTCATTGAACCGTGAATTGAGTAAGAATTCAACTTCAAAGATTGATCCAATGGGGTATTAACTTGAATAACCAGAGCATATACCATTGTAATTGAGAACTAGAGAGAAGGATCATCATTAAGCTTATAGCTTCAAAAACAACAAGTCAAATCTTTTAAGATATTAACGATATTGCTTTTGATGCTTCTAAGGGGAAAACTTAAAGGAATATTACCTTATTCATTTAGTACTGGTGATTTTAGGCAAATAAATCTTTAAGCCCTCACAGATCCAGATCCACAATGAGAGACGATTAACAAATACTCAAGATATGGGAGATGAGTATAGGTTTGGCAAACAAATCGCCCATTGCCTTAGGCGGAGAGCACCATGAACACTTGTTTAGCGCTTCCGCATAGATCTGACAATATCAAAGTCCAAAAGTTCAAATGAATCCAAGAAACTCATCAAATAAACCTAATTTTGATGAACAAAATAGGTTCGTATTCACCTGAGAAGAAATCCCTTAAAAGAATTTGATTAAAACATTAAGCATATGGTGAATCGATGAATTTTTGGTCCAAACAACAGTCGAACACAAAGTTGTTCATGAATTAGTATTGTTCTTAAATATTTCTTGAATCTACTGCAGAAAGATAGATCGAACCAATAGAAGTTAATTGATTTGGCTCTAATACCACTTGTTAGTCCATATCTGACAATAGAACAAGGTTAAAGAATTAAAAATGAGAGATTTATAGAAGAAGAATGGATAGAAGTCAGCCGCTTTCTTTATTGAATGGAAAGGTTACAAACTTTCTCAAAACCCTAATCGACTCTCATGTGATGTGTATGGGTATCTATGTTTTTCTATGTGTATTTTTGTCACTCCTATTCTATGCCCATATCACCTCTTATATAGGGGATATTTACATGGTAACTAAATCCTTTAAATATGGAAATAATCATTATTGAAAATAGGATCAGCACCATCCTTCAAGATTCAGTCTGCATGCATTTGGTTGCTCTGAGTGTAGCTATCCAGAGCATAGACCATCCAGAGGAGTAGCCCATACAGAGGAACAATTCATACAAAGAAGCTTTGTATCTATGGAAGACCCAGAGGCTCTGTGTCTGCGCTTTGTATCAGGGAACTTGGCGTTTAGGCGCAGGTGCATGACTCTGGTCTTCTTGTCCTTTGTATTCGAGTGCGCGAGCTCTGTGTCCGGATACTCGAGCTCTGGTCGCCTAGAGAGCCTCTTAGTCATCTGGAGAGCCTTTGTGTGCTCTTCCAAACCTAATCATTTTGGCTCAGTAGATCTCTGAATTTTCCATCCTTAGCCCAGATTGCTTAATAAAACTTTTAAAGTAATTAGAATCAATTTTGGTCCTAACAAGTCGTTATCAATGGATTTTGAAACTACGACACTCAAAACCCAATGAATCACCAAAGCTTCACTATGAGCGGTATAGACTACCTTGTGATTACCTCCCATTGACTCTTCCTTGTTATTTGAATCATAGGTTAGCTTGAGTTCGTCATCCACAAAGGAAACTATTTGTTGATTTGGACAATCTATCATCAAGTGCCCCAACTCTTAACATTTAAAAAAACATAACACCCGAATATTTCTTCCGTTTGCGGCATTACTCGCAGGAGGATTGGCCTTAGGAGTAGTTCATTTGGCCATTGCGGGCACATTAGTTTCGGAGTAGGAGTAAATTGGTTTCCACTAATTTTACTCTTACCTTTGAGTTGTTTCTCGACCTCCAAAGCTAGTACACACGCATATTCATAAGATCAATACTCTTGGAGGCTTACCACATCCAATGTATCAGGACGAAGTGTGCCTAAGAACCTTGCTACGAGCTGCTCATCTTCTTTGTTTGCATTGCACTGCATTTAGAGTCGATCGAATTACTTGATGAATTCCTCAACAAATAAAGAATGTTGGGATAAATTATGATAGTCGAGAAATGCTTCCTACATATGATTCTTGGACAAGAACTTCCCTTTTAACAAAATTTTCATCTTCTCCCATGTATTAACCTTCGATTTTCCTTCCCGCTACTGTGTTGCTTCTTCACATGATCCCACCAAAGAGAGGCAAGTTTTCAAAACTTTATTACCACCAGCTTAACTTTCAGATGGTTAGTTATGTCTCAAAGATCGAAAACACGCTCGACCATGCTTAACCAATCAATGATATTATCAGGGTGGGCCTTCCCCACAAACTCAGGGATCTCGACTTTCATCCCCAAATTTCTCAAAGGGTTATCATGAGAACCACCGTAAACACCACGGGGTTCTTCACCAAAAGGATTGACATCATCTTCTATGTTATCCTAAACACCCGTCTCGGATTTAGTATCTTCTACCGATGAGTCCTGTTGGAGCTTGAGTTCTCGTATCTGTTGATGCGGTTGCTCGATTTTCAAATCTTGTGTACCCCGTTGTCATGTGGAATGCCTCCACGCCCTCCACATCGATAACCAGCACCACGGGGTCTTCCATGTCCGGCCATTAGAACCTGGGTTCTGATATCAAATGATGCAGTGACTTAAAAATAATCAACAACTTGCACAATTAACAAGATATAGACGAAATCTCAAGAGAATTCTGATTAAGTTTTTCATGTCAAAAGCAACTACTCAAACAATAGCATACCCTAGAATTAATATACGAAGCCTAAGACTCTTTTGGAGAGGATAGGGAATCCTTATTAAAGATAACAATTAATGAAATGAAAGAAATCGTGAAAAATTCCAAACAGAATCTAGAAAATAAAAGGTGCAAAAGAAATTGTAAACTAGGAAACAGTGGAGTCATGATCTTGGTCTTGATTTCCTGCAACAAGAAGATTGCAGAAAATATATGTCCACCATATGCCGAAGATATGAAGTAGTGAAAAATTCATCCAAGTTAAGGAACCAACGTGCGGAATCCCCATCGAAAACCATAAGAGATACATTATGTAATAAAGATATTAAGTCAGTAAAATCACTTGAAGCTCTCTCCCGAGGAGGACGAAAATTCCAATTCCACATCCGTGGCTCCTCAATCCATGCCAAGAGCCATGATCTCTTAGCGGATCACCATTGACCGCACCATTGACCGAATCTTATGTATATTTTTTATATTGTTATTTGGTGTATATCTTCCTTGTTTAGAGGATTCCTTTCTTAGTTTAGAGGACTCTTTTTGTATATATTCTGGGATGTGAATAGAGAAAGGGATCGAGGAATTATAACAAACTTTATGGTATCAGAGCCTTCTCTGACCTAACCCTAACCACCGCCGTTAACCCTTCTTCTTCTTCCTTCCCTCCCGAATGGGTGCCAGCGGCGGCGACGCCAACCCTAAACCGGCATTCCACCCAGCCTTCACCGTAAGCAATATCCGCAATGCCATACCACTCATACTTAATCAGACCGACGACCACTATGCATCGTGGGTGGAGTTCTTCAACATCCATGTCTGTGCCTACAATGTTCGCGATCGTATCGACGAAAAAGCCCCCCGTGCGTCCGATGTCGATGATGCTACCTGGGATC
>NW_020201135.1:0-7758 GCF_001531365.2 Cynara cardunculus var. scolymus | reverse complement strand
GTTACATGCAAACCCGTTCCAAGAGTGGCATTGTCAAACAAAATACTAAATACACTCTTCACACTCAAAACATCTCCCCTATCCCCCCCAACCCGAGAATTGCACTTCATGACCAAAACTGGCTCGAAGCTATGAAAACAGAATACAATGCTTTAATGAAACAGGGAACTTGGGAGCTTGTACCTAGACCATCAGACCATAACATAATTCGATGCCACTAGCTCTTTCGTCACAAATTCAGGGCCAATGGCACCCTCGAACGATACAAAGCCAGACTTGTTGTAAACGGAAAAACACAGCAGGTGGGCATCGACTGTGAGGAGACGTTTAGTCCAGTCGTCAAACCAGCCACAATCTGAACCGTACTCAGCYTTGCTATGGGTCGAAAATGGGACATCCATCAACTAGATGTTAAAAATGCCTTCTTGCATGGTCACTTGCAAGAAACAGTGTACATGCACCAACCACCCGGCTTCTTCAACACTCGGCTTCCCGACCATGYTTGCAAGTTGCRAAAATCCTTATACGGGCTTAAACAGGCACCACGTGCATGGTATCAACGTTTCRCCACTTATCTACTAACCATTGGTTTTGTGTGCARCAAAAGTGACACWTCCCTCTTTGTTTACAACCAAGGCAAAGACATCGCTTACCTCTTGYTATACGTCGACGRCATCGTCATCACCRCTTCCTCCACCGCTCTCAAGATCGGCCTCATTGCAKCCTTAAAAYGGGAATTCAACATGACCGATCTCGGTCCACTCTCCTATTTTTTAGGCATTGCTGTTACTCGCAACGCCAATAGCATGTTCCTGTCCCAATGAAAATACATTGATGAAATCATAAAACGAGCCAACATGGAAGCATGYAAACCTGTTAACACTCCAGTCGACACAAACTCAAAACTCAGCATCAATATTGGCGAACYAGTTGATGACCCATCCCTCTACAGAAGCCTCATCGGGGAACTCCAATACCTCACTCTCACTCGCCCTGACATTGCATACGCCGTGCAACAAATATGCCTCTTCATGCATGCCCCTAGACTACCGCACTTCCACGCCCTCAAACGGATCATTCGTTATCTCAAAGGCACTCCTGATCACGGATTGACACTCTACAACTCCGCCTCGACCCAACTCGTCACCTACACCGACGCCGACTAGGGAGGTTGCCCGGACACTAGATGCTCCACGTCTGGCTATTGCATATTTCTCGGTGACAACCTCGTTTCATGGTCCGCCAAACGGCAACCTACCCTATCCCGATCAAGTGCAGAGGCTGAATATAGAGGGGTAGCAAATATGGTGGCTGAAGCTTGCTGGCTGCGAAACCTACTTCTCGAGCTGCACAACCCACTCCGACAAGCCACCATTGTGTACTGCGACAACGTATCCGCCGTATATTTATCCGGAAACCCAGTTCAGCACCAGCGAACTAAACACATCGAAATGGATATACACTTCGTCCGGGAAAAAGTAGCGATTGGTCAAGTCAGGGTCCTTCACGTCCCATCCGCATACCAATTCGCCGACATATTCACAAAAGGCCTGCCGAGACAACTGTTTCTTGACTTTCGAGACAGCTTGAGCGTTCGACCTCCTCCCGCTCAAACTGCGGGGGACTCTTAGCGGATCACCATTGACCGAATCATATGTATATATGTTATATTGTTATTTGGTGTATATCTCTTCCTTGTTTAGAGGATTCCTTTCCTAGTTTAGAGGACTCTTTTTGTATATATTCTGGGATGTGAATAGAGAAAGGGATCGAGGAATTATAACAAACTCTAGCAAACGTTGAGATCAATATTGTATTCCATCTCCCAAAAGTTATTTCAGTGTGTCGAAATAATCGTAAGATTTTTTTACCTTGATATCAAAATAACTATAATATCTTTCTTGATAAAATTTAGTTTAAAAATTACCCTTTTGAAATTGTTACTCTTTTTTTATTTATTATTAACCTGTATATCCAACCCGCTATGCGAGCTAGGGATGAGCATAGATGGATACCCGCCCTATTTGACAGGAACCGGAATCGGAACCGGAACCAGCGGTTCTTGAGATATCGGAACCGGAACCGCCGGGAACCGGTTCCAGGTATCCGCTTCCTAAAATATTAAAAATTTGTTATTTAGAAATAAAAAATAAAACATTGCCAAAACACTAAATAAATAAACAAAAATACAAATTATACGGAATAATGGTTACAAATATTGTTTAACGATTACAAATCATAATATACTAATAGGAAATGTTGAAAGTTTAACGATTACATACTATAATTGTAAATGTTCAAAGTTTAATGATTATATACTACGTATCCAATTAAATACATAATTTGAAAAAATACGAATCATTTTATCTCGTGACTGCGATGATTCTGAATCTCGTTTCAAATTCTCACGGTGAGAGGCCTCAGGCCCGAGAGTATGAGGCGTAGAGACGGGACCAAAAATCTAATTTAGAGTTATAAGTTCTTGATCTAATTTAAATTTAGTATTAAAAGAAAATTAATTACTTTTTTAAGTTAAAAATACCGGGTACCCGCCGATTCTGGGTACCCGGTCCCGAAACCGGTTCCGGCGGGTACCCGACGGATAACGGTTCCGAAAAATTGAGAACCGGAACCATTATCAATCGGTTTCGTATTTTAGGAACCAGAACCACTCATATCGGTTCCGATTCCGGAACCGGCGGTTCCAAGGCAGTTCCGGTTTCGCAAGTGGGTACCCGGTTCCGCTGCTCACCCCTAATGCGAGCCGACTAATCACAGGGCGACCACCTGTTTTGCAGATAGCTCAGAGTCACCGCATTTGAACCTCTGTGGCCAGAAGGGGGATTTTTATTCCTTCTTGGATTTAAACCTGAGACCTCTTAGTATTTTTAACCTTTGGAGTCAAGCTCAAACTAATCAGGAACTACTTTTGTGGTTGAAATTGTTACTCTTTGTCCCAAGAAGAATATAAACTTGTTTTCATGAACAGTTTAAAACAAGATAAAAAACAACAATCATTATAATTCTTTTTGTCCCATTATAAATGTAAGTTTATAGCAGAAAATGTTATGTCTCTACTCTATAAAACAAAAATGCTAAAATTCAACTTACATATTGAATGTCGATGGTAATAACTTTTAGTAATGGAAACAAAAATAAATTTGAATTAAAAATAAACATATAAATGTTGTAATATTTTATTGAACAAATCGAGAGAGATTTTTTGAATTCAAATAATTTGTGGAAAGACCAAAAAAACTGCAGCATCTATTAAATTTAATTTTTTTTTACCTTTTGTTTATTAACAAATTTCAATGAATTTTTGGCACTGAATTTTTTTTAAATAACCTGGATATTCAACTCATTATACGAGTCGACTAATTTCAGAATAACCATCTACTTTGCAGGTTTTCCGGAGTCACCGCATTTGAACCTCCGTGACCATAGGAGGATTTTTATTTCTTTTTGGATTTGAACCTGGGATCTTCAGACACTTTTGATCTTTAGAGGCCAATCTCAAACCAATCAGACACCACCCCTATGGTTGGAACTGATTTTTTTAATTATGTGTGAGTTGTATCATATAAATTTATAAGTTATATATTATAGGGGTGAGCAGCAGAACCGGATACCCGGCTATGGAACCGGATACCCGGCTATGGAACCGGAACCGATATGAGTGGTTCCGGTTCCGGTTCCTAAAATACGGAACCGATTGAGAATGGTTCTGGTTCCGGTTCTCAATTTTTCGGAACCGTTACCCGTCGTTTACCCGGTATTTTTCAATAAAAAAATAATTATTATTTTTTAATACCAAATTTATATTAGGTTTACATCTTGAAAGCAAGCCGTCATCTTCATTCTTCATCTAAACTCGTCATATAGAATGATTCGTATTTTTTAAAATTGTGTGTTCACTTGGATTCATAGTATGTAATCGTTAAACTTTGAACATTTATCATTATAGTATGTAATCGTTAAACTTTGAACATTTTCTATTAGTCTATTATGGTTTGTAATCRTTAAACAATATTTGTAAYCATTATTMTRTATAATTTGTATTCTTGCTTATTTATTTAGTGTTTTGACAATGTTTTATTTTTTATTTCTAAATAACAAAATTTTAATATTTTAGGAAGCGGATACCCGGAACCGGAACCGGTTCCCGACGGTTCCGGTTCCGGTACCAAAAATTTAAAAACCGCTTTAACCGGTTCCAGTTTTGGTTCCAATATCTCAAAAACCGTCGGTTCCGATTCTTATCAAAAAGGGTTGGCATCCATCTATACTCACCCCTAATATATTAAATCAAATATTTATTCTCTACACTTAGAAGAAAAATTATATTTTGAGTTTTTCCAAGGATTTTCCTTTTTTAAAGATTCCAATCTAAACATTATTTATGAGGTTTTTGGTTTGTTAATTTCTGATAAAATCTAATGGAATTAAATTTTTTAAATATGTTGGAATAACAACATGGTTAGAATTTAATTTCGTTGAAATCTTTTTGATCATGTAAATACATGAATTTTTTTGTTTATCAGATAAACACATAAAATTCAATTTAATCTATATTATATTATAAAACATTTGATAAAAAGCATATTAGACAGAAATATTGTATTTTTATGTATATTATCTGAAATATTAAAATAAATTTTTTAATATTATATAAAATAAAAGTATATTATATTTTGTGTCCAAAGTCTAAAAACAAAGGACATGTGATGGCTTAGCTGCCAGGGACACACCCCACTTTTCAATTATGTTTTTTATTTTTCGATTTGAATCAGTTTGGTTCCAATCCAAGGTGTAATTTTTGTTTTTATTTATCGGTCTGATTTCAACTTCTGGACTAGCGATGATTTCCAACCGACGTTTGGAATCTTTTTATGTAGAGAATGGAGAGGTAATTATGACACCAATGGCATTGGCATTGGCATTCGCATGGTCCCATAATTACAAATTGATATACAAATGTAATCATTCTATTTTATAGATTTTGGAATTATGAAAATAACTACTTCAAAAAAATGCAATTACTTACGGTTTAATACGAGAATGTGATATGATTCTATATATATACATAGGTGAAAGGTTTAAAGAAGAACACCTTCATTTTATGAGAACACGAAAACACTCTTATCACATGTAACAATATGCGTGAGGGGACCTGGTGGTATGCGGAAGACGTGTTATACAACTTAGGTCGCGTCAAATGTTGTCTACGTCTATGATTTAGCATCATATGTGATGGTCTTGGTAGATTATAATATCATATCAACAACACCCTTATCACTAGGGGTGCTCATTGGTTGGGTTGATCGGGTTGAGGACATTTGAACAACCTAACCCAATGTTTGCGGTTAGGAAAAATCTTCACCCAACCCAACCCAAACAAAGTGCAACCCAACCCGTACGGGTTGGTCGGGTTGATACTTTGGTATATTACAATATTCTTCTAACCTTGAATATGTTATTTCTCTACTTATAATTTCTTTTTCATCATCAACCATTTGATACAACTTATTCATATTTCTTACGTATATCACATTCAGTTAATTTTTTCAATTTACATATATATATATATATATATTCACAGTTACTGAATGAGTTATATAGAGATATTAATAGATTAAAAATATGTGTATATGAAAAGCATACATAATAATGTAATTGTCTAATGTATATATTAATAGAAATTCAACAATCATATTAAATCCAATATTTAAAAGGATATCGGATTCATCGGGTTGGGTTGGGTTCAAATAATAGTAACCTAATATCAACCCAATACCTATTGTTTGACAATTTTACAACTCGATTAGACATCGGGTTGCTTCGGGTTAGGTTAGGTTGGATTGATCGGGTTGGTCGGGTTTTTGAGCACCCCTACTTATCACATGTGATAATACTTGTGATAGGGCGTAGTAGTGTAAGGGCGACTTGGCCCGCAACCAAGATCGTGCCGAAAATCGTCCACGTCTCTGATTTAGTATCACATATGTATTATATGTGATGAAATACTAGTATCACATGTGATTGTCTATTGTAAATAGATGTTTTCACGTTCTCGTAAAATGAAGGTGTTCTCGTTTGAACCATTCCCGATTTATATAAGTGAGTTATTATGCAATTCTCTCAATTTGTACAACAAATACAACTCAATCTCAACCGTCTATTCAATTTGATGAATATGTGATTTCATAAAAGTGTAGATTGTTTTCTAATATAAAGTATTGATCATAATTAATAAACCATAGTCATCTTTCATAAATATTCAAATAATAATAAATGAACTTTCATCATTTTCATAAATATTTCAATTGTTTGGGTTGTATTGGTTATACAAATATAATGAGTTGCATTTGAAACGTCATATATATATATATATATATATATATATGTGAGAGAGAGAAAGAGATATGGAAACTCTCTTGGTATATACAAATGAGATGATGAGAGTGACTAAAAAAAGTCACATTTTGAAAAACACCCGAATTATCATTTCATGGTGTTATGTCATGCAATCATAAAACTCCAAAACTTAATTTAAACAATCATTATAACATACTGCACTTAGAATAAGGATTTGTTTACTAAATTTTTTATTAAGTCTTGTATGAATAAATTTGTTTGTTTGAATAAATTTATCTGTCTGGTTAAATGGGTGTTGTTATTTATTTTTTTATCTGAACCAACAGTCTGAATAACATAAATGACCGATTTACCCCCCAATATTAATTATTTGAACATCAAACAAAAATCATAAAGAGACCGATGATGGGGTATCTCATATGAGAAGGAGGTGGTGTTTTAAATAAAGGGTAGGGGTGTCATTTTTGTGGTTGAATGAGGACAACATACCAATTCTATCTGTGTGATTAAGTCATGTTATGTGCGAATAAGCCGTAAGTAAACAATTCAAATGAGTTGTGCGAATAAACAAGATAGACTAATAAACTTAATTAAGCCGCAAGTAAACAACCCCTAAATCTCACAACGGAATTCTATATATACTAATAATGACTTTAATGTCTTAGAAAAATAGTTGATCCCATATCAAGCTAAAATATATAAAATGAAGTGCTAACATCAAAGTTAAATTAAAATGTTAACTCATTTAAATGCTTAAAAAATATTCTCATCATTCTCATTTTTACCGTTATTCTCACATGATCTCATGTTTATACATATATATATATATATATATATATATATATATATATACACTACAAAAATGCTGGGTATCAGCGAGGGAAATTTCCCTCGCTGATCCGTCGCTGAAAGGGTTGTCCGTCGCTGATCCGTCGCTGATACTCCGTCGGTCAAACAGTCGTAGGTAATGCTATCAGCGACGGATCAGCGACGGAAATCAGCGACAGATTTGCGACGGACACTTTCAGCGACGGATGTACTTACAGACGGATCAGCGACGGATTTGCGAGGGAATTATCAGCGACGGATTTGCGAGGGAAATTCAAGCACTTTCAGCGACGGATTTTCCCTTGCAAATCCGTCGCTAATGTTTAAAAAATAAAAAAATAATTTTTTTAAAAATACATAATTCCTGTATTTATTTTTAAAAAACCTGAAAATAATAATATATAACAAACCAAATATGTGAACAAAAGTAACCAATTCATACGATTTAAAATATGGATTCATACAATTTAAAATATTCAATTCATACAATTTAATCTTCGAATACATAAAATCTAACTATCGGGAGGTGGGGGAGGTGGGAAAACGTATCCT
>NW_020201134.1:74089-77705 GCF_001531365.2 Cynara cardunculus var. scolymus | reverse complement strand
TGCACAAATCTACATCAATGAAATAGTTACACGTCATGGTGTGCCTATTTCCATCATTTCGGATGGAGATACACGTTTTATATTACGATTTTGACAGTCTCTTCAAAAGGCATTGGGTACGCGCTTGGACTTAAGCACTCCTATCATCCTCAAACGGATGGACAATCGGAAAGAACTATTCAAATGCTTGAGGATATATTGCGTGCGTGTGTAATAGATTTTGGTGGGAGTTGGAATACCCATCTGCCTCTTGCTGAATTCTCTTATAACAACAGCTATCACACCAGCATACAGTGTGCACCGTACGAAGCCCTATACGGACGTAAATGCAGATCACCGCTTAACGGGGTAGAAATCGGAGATAGACAGTTGACAACACCCGATATTATTCAGGAAACCACCGACAAGATTTCAATCACCAAGGAGAGACTCCAGACAGCAAGAGACCGTCAGAAGAGTTATGCGGATAATCGGAGAAAGCCGTTAGAATTCCAAGTAGGGGATAAAGTACTCTTAAAGGTATCGCCATGGAAGGGACTAGTACGATTCAGGAAGAGAGGCAAGCTAGGTCCCAGATACATTRGTCTATTCGAAATACTCGAAAGAATCGGACCAGTTGCATACAAGCTCAGCTTACCCCCAAAGCTTAGTGCCATCCATGACACGTTTCATGTGTCGAATCTTAAGAAGTGCTTAACCGACGAATCTTTAGTTCTACCTCTGGAAGATATTCAAGTTAATGAACGACTATGTTTCATAGCGGAGCCGATCGAAATTCTCGATCGTAAGGTTAAGCAGTTGAGGCACAAACAAATCCCAATTGTAAAAGTTCATTGGACTTCGTAGCATGGACCGGAATATAAATGGGAAAGAGAAAATTCCCTGAGAAGCAAGTACCCACATCTTTTCCTTAACAAGTTTTGATTTGGAGTGAACAAGTAAATTTTGGGACGAAATTTCTCTAACAAGGGGAGATTGTGATAGCCGTCAAATTCGAACTCCCAGGTTAGCTCTTATTAAGTTTGTATTAGTGTTATTGAAGATAATTTATAATATTAGGAGTTAGTTAGGTTAGTTTGGTCGAAAAAATTCTAAGAGATTCCGGTAGTTGCTTAGAAACTCCGGTTCCGACCCGAAATTATCTGAAACGTCCTATACAGTGCCAAATGCTCTAATTTATACTCACTTTATATAAAACACTAAGTTTTAGTGTTTTAAATATAAAACCTTTCTATTTAAATGAATTTAGTCATCATGGGTTTTTAATTTGAAGAAAAATGTCAAAATTGAGAAAATGACATTTTTTTATGCATTTTGGGCTTTTGTTTTATAAAAAAATATTATTGAGGGTGGGCTTGGCCTCCCATGGCTGGCCCCTCCCCCTTTTTCCTCCCTTAATCCACATATAAATACTTTAGCTTTTCACCATTTCCTCATTTCTCTCCTTTCAAATTTTAAACTCCTCTCCTCTCTCTCTCCCTAAACTCAAAGGTCACTTTGAGACCATCTTCATCCTCTACCTTTTTAGCCGAATTTGTCTTCTTCTCTTCATCAAATTAGCAAGGGTTTTGAAGCTACTACACTCCTTTCATCATCAATCAAGGTAACATCTTCATCTCCCTCTTTTTCTTGTAAATTTTGGGAGAAAACCCACTTTTTATGCATTCTTTATCTACTATCTTCTATCCTCCGAAAATTCTGAGTTTTAAGGAGAGATTACACACCAAAAACATGTAAAAATGTTCATATGATGGTGGTAATCTATGACCCAAACATTAGAACTCAAGAAGATAGGTAGAATCATGATTTTATGTGAGTTTGTTTCTTAAAAATGTCATTTTTAGATGCTGACAGATTATGTGCATGTGCACAAATCGTCTATATCTTGTAAATGGCATGTTCACATGTTATGAGAATTCTTCTAAAAGTTTATTTATTGAGTTTAGGTTGTAATCCAATTGGTCTCACTCAAAAAATTGAGTTTTGACCCCCCAAATACTCAAAACATTATATATGTGCATCTGAGAGTTTTTCAGTAGGTAAACCCTACTTTAAACAGCCATAACTCTCTAGATAATCATTCAAAATCGTTGATTTTTCTTCTGGATGTTAGTTTAATGAGTTACCTTTAAAATTCCACCGATTTCATTCAATATTGTGGTGATTTGAGGTTTTAACTACTCAAAACAAAGTGAACATGCAATCTGTCCGAATCTGACAGATTTGTATATGTATATTCCAATGACCATATCTCTTTCAAAACTCGATGAAAAACGATTATTCTTCTTTTGAGAGTTAACTATATGGTTTATATCTTGCATGCAAGTGCAATCACATGAAATTATGGAGTTTTGATCTCCAAACACCTAAAACTCTATAGGTGTGCAAACTGTGAAACCACCAGTAGGTAACTCCTAATTTGTATGCTAATATCTCTCTACTTATTTGTTCTTAGTGTATTATTCTTCTTCTAAAATGTTCTTTTGTGAGTTAGGATTCATATAAATCCAGTTTCACTCAAAAATATGAAGTTTTGAGGCATTAACCAATTTAATTAAGTTAAGTGTGCAATCTGTCAACTAATGACAGATGTGTGTATGTAACTTTATGGTACCATATCTTCCTCTTAATTCATCCAAAATGAGTGATTTTTGGTTTGAAAGTTTCTTATAAGTGTTAAGTTTATAATCCAACTTGAATTTCTGCAGAACACTTAGTAGAACTCCTTTAAGGAGTGTTTTACTATTATGGTGTAATCGGCCATATCAGTTGTGATAAGTTGTATTGCATAAATTATTTGAATCATTATTGCATGTCCAAAATACATGAAATTTTGTCACGATGACTATAACTCAGTACTACTGCCCATGTAAAAATATAGGAAATTATCTCATTTTAGAAGTCTCTTTAATTTGATCATTTTAGGTATCATTAGTTTCTGCCCAAAAATGAGATATTGGGATTAGTTGATTTTGTAAAATTTTGATCTTTTTATTGGACTATAGCATTGCTTCCGGTATAAATTAATACATTAACGAGCATATGGACATTATGTATATTTGGACTATGGATAATCATATGGGACATAAGTAGACAAGTATGGACTTAGGACTTATTAAACCCCATAAGTAGTGTTAAATCCATAAGTGATGGTTTTGGATATTMYTCTTTGTTAGGGAATCGTTGAACTAGTGTGGTGATCGGATCGTATCTCTAATTTGYGGAGCATTGCAAAAGTGTGAGTATTCACAGCCCCTCTTTCAAAGTATTTTTTACGTTTTGGGGTGAAAAGCACGATTAAATGTGTTATATGAGCTATTTTCATTACGAAAAATTAGTATTCATAGCCCCTCTTTCAAAGTATTTATTACGTTTTGGGGTGAAAAGCACGATTGAATGTGTTATATGAGTTATTTTCATTACGAAAAGTGAGTATTCACAACCCCTCTTTCAAAGTATTTATTACGTTTTGGGGTGAAAAGCACGATTGAATGTGTTATATGAGCTATTTTCATTACGAAAAGTGAGTATTCACGGCCCCTCTTTTTATCGTTCTTGCGTATTTGGGATGGAAAGCATAATTAAAGAAATGTTTGATAGATTTATATTGATATAT
>NW_020201134.1:51572-73504 GCF_001531365.2 Cynara cardunculus var. scolymus | reverse complement strand
GAATCGGAAGTTTTTGCAAATGAAGAGTTTTATAAGATTTTGGTTGTAAAATTTAACTCGCTTTATTATGTAAAACTTAAGGTTGTTATCTATTAATCATTGTTGTGACACGCTTGCCTATTGCACCTCGCGTTTCCGCTTTAGCGGGGTGTGACAAGAGTCCAATCCACCGGCGCCGACAGCCGCGCTATCGTGTTCCTTCCCATGAAGCCAAACAACCACATTATTGAACTACAAAACACACTGTTCGATGACCGATTTGCTGTCATGATAGAGTTCTTCAAGAACTGTATTCTCCTTCCCACCCTAACTCTTGCTAACACAGCCGTACCATTAAAGTACGTACAACAATATTGGCAAACATGTGAGTTTCACCCCGACAGCCATGGAATCATGGGGGACATGGATGCCCCTAACGATATGATATGCTCGCTCAAAATATGGCGGGCAAAAGTTTCTCGGGTTCTGTGCATTCCCACTCGACGGGAACTTGGAATTGCAGAATATGACGAACCACCTACCATCGACGACATCCTCTGCTTCGTTAAAATGCTAGGTTACAATCGTGACCTACGCAACGTTTCAGACTTCAAACATCAATTCTTCCCGCCGATGTGGAACATGTTTTTCTCCATCCTCAACAGGGCCCTCACATGCAAGTTAGGGTCATTGGACCAAGGGAATATAAACATCATGACAATCATGTACGGCTTGTTCTTCAACCTCAACCTTGACTACGCCTTTCTCATCTACAATAAGATTCACTCGACGGTGGTCAAGAAATGCAAACTCCGAGCCGCTGGCAAGCCTTTATCTGCGGTTCTCTTCCCTCATTTCCTCACCCTCTTCATTGGGGATGCAATGAGGAAGCATGGACTACCTGCTGAAGAGCCCTTCACTCCGGTTTACAAAATGCATGGCCATCGACCAACCCTCTCGAAGGAGGGTTACACCATCAACCGCCCAATCTCAAGGGCTATGCTCAATGTCATTCCATCGACATCTGAGATACGCCAGCCCTATGAACGCTCTATGATGTCCCAGGAACCGAGGGCAGCTACCCCAGAGCGATTAGAGTTGTCCCCCGAACCAAGCAAGGGAGCACATGAGACATCTTCATCGGATGATGATGATGATGATGATGATGATGATGCTACTCATCGTGCCTCCCCTGGCCCTATTCATACAATTCCTCCACCCACTACCCAAAGGGCAACCACAACATCTACCCCTGGCGATTAAAGCCACAGAGGTATTGAACAAGAACGACCCAATCCAATCTTAACCCCAGCCAGCCCTCCAGAGGCCATTCTTCGGGCCTCTGAAGATGAATCAGCCGAGGAACTCCATATTCCATTACCCCTCTCCCAACAGAGAGGTGATGAAGATATAAGAGCCCCTTTGCCTCAGGGTTCGACACAACCAATCACACACACAGAAGCATGTGTTGCTTCTGACATTGAACAACCCCAAGATCATTCAGAGCGATCTTCCTTTCATGCACATCCCCCTTTGATATTTGATCTACCGAAGGGGACACACATTCGCTTCACTTACCCGGCCTCTAAAGCCGAGGAAGAGGAAGCTGATGTCGCAACATCACGAGATAGCTCCTCTCTTGAGGGCTATCAAGGACATGATGGAAGTCCTTCTAGGCCCACATTTTCACAAGGCCAAGAAGGCACCTCCGGAGCAGAGGCCCAACCTGCAGCATCCGTTGCTGCAGGGGTTACCCCAATTGCAAACCTGGTCACAAAAGCCGAGTTCCAAGCCTTTGTCGATTCAGTTATGCGGTCTTTGGAAGACCTTAAACTCATCATTCAGGGGATTATTGACAACCCACCTCAACCGATAACACTGACCTTCAACAATCCCTTGCAATCCTGTAACGCCACCTCTCCCAAATAGAAACCCAAACCTGAGACAATACCACACGTCTCCAAATGCTCCAATAAACCATCACCCAACACCACAACACCGCATCCTCCCTTACCACCCAAAGAAACCAAATACTCATCCACTCCATCGTCACCCCCACGGCCCAGGCAACTGAGGCCGATGAGAACCTTACCTACATCATCACCCAACTACACACCATCCTCCAAAACCTTAATACCCTACCAACCTCTATCATCTCCCAAATCCCTCAACAAGCCCCACCTCCATCCACTTCATCTATCGATGAAACCCTTGCCACCCTTACCCACCAAATGGCCACCATCCAAACCACCCTCACCCAACTCCCCGCCATAATATTAGCCCAAATCCCCCAGTCTACTCCACCCAAACCTCCCTCGCAGGCCCATCCTTTGATGAAGCCTTCTCCTCATTCATTGCAGAGGTGAGAAATCTCATCACCAACCTTCCCATCCCTCCATCTACATCCACCACCACCTCCGTGCCACCACCACCTCCATCAACCACAGATTTCACAACCAGAGCTGACCTGAGGGCTCTGTCCAAGGCACTCGTCTCATCTTTCAATGAGATTAGTGCCAAATTCATTCATCGCGCCATAACCTGGCCGATGAATAAAGGCACACCACTTCTCTACTTCAAACGATGGAGGAGAGCCGACGACAAGCAGTCCTGAAAGCGTATCTTGCGTCCTTCAGGAAGGACAAAAGGAAGAAGAGGAGCAGAGCCTCATGCTCTAGCAGCCGCCAACACAAGAGGCGACGGCATGACGACCAAGACCCTGATGATCAAGGTCTTGGACCTCATGAAGGGGAGACAGAGGCCGCAGCTGCACAACAAACGGAATCCGCTATACCACCACCATATCAAACACAACCACCACCTCAACCGAAGGAACCCGAGCTAGGGAACCAGAGGCTCTGCCCTCTGAAGATGTACAAAATGTACATGTTCCCTTTGCTACAACCCAGAACCTATCGTATTGAGTTCCTCAACCGATGAAAACCCAACCTCCCCACCTTTTACTCCATCACCTACACCAAACCTACCCTTAACTCCTTCACCAACTCCTCGCACCACAGAACCCTTCACCATATTATCCATACAACCAGAACCAATATTCATCCAACCTTCATCATCCCAACAACCTCAAACCCAAACAGAACCCCATGAACCAGAAACCACCCAAACCGAACCCAATGAACCAGAACCAACCCAAGCCAAATCAACCCAACAAGAAACCATATCTTCACCAACACATACACAACCCTCAACCCAACCACCCGTGGTGCAAGCGGATGTTCCCTCTTTGTCAAGGCAACCTCCGCTGAGCCTGGTCGATGAAATTATACAGAATATGGAGTCGTTGTGGAGACGTCTAGAGTTGCCACCCAAGGAATCCATTATGATGGAAAATATCCATCAACACTTGTATCACGACCGCGATGAAAGTTTGACCATCAATCCTCCGATTTTATCGCCAGAGTCCATGGACCTCCTACACCATAGGTTTATTAGACAGACCACCCAAGCACCTCAGGCTGTCTTCTCAAATAATGGGAAAAAGAGGGTCATGGATCTAAAAGTGAGGATCTTCGCCAATAGAGCCATACGATACATCAAGCTCACAGTGGAAAGAGCACATGGTCAAATCAACATGTTTAACAAAAATGACCTCATCAACCTCAATCCCTATGACTTGATCGAGCTTTATGCATACACGGCTCAACGACAGGATCACGACATCAGATTTGGGATGGCAAACAGAGCGGTGGTGAAGACAATGGAGACCCTGGTAAACCATCGAGCCAAGAGTGATTTTAAAATTGCTCTTCGCTTAGGCATCAAAAGACTCTCCTGCGCTCTACCAAATGAAGACTTCCCAGGCCTGCAGGAGAAGAGATCTGCCTCAGTCTTAACTCAACCCGAGCTTGGACTTGTTTACAAGAATAAGTTCGAGGTAAAAAAAATTCTTCAGACTAACTGAGGCATTCAAGTATTCATCGGATACACTTGAATGGTTTCAGAAAGTCATCAGAGAAAGACTTGGTAAAAATCACGTGCCAAGAGAAGAAGGGAGTCAACTCATCCATGAGATATCGACAGTCATTGGCTATTGAATACTGCTTCTTCGCTTCAGAGATATATTTCAAGGTAGATCATGATGAGTTGTAAACTTTTGCCTTAAAATGATGTCTTTTGTTTCAGTGTTGTAAGAATTTCATCATCCAATGAAAATTTGGAATTTGATGTTTTTCTATTCGATTAGTCTTTGTTATTCACAATTGTTTCTAGATTAGTCTATGTTTGTTCTTTCATTACTTAGGGGGAGATTGTTAAACCCCATAATTCATAAAGTGAAAAAGTAATAAAAATAATAAATGATGAAGAACCAGAAGACCGATGAAGACATCAAGGCAGAATTGCCTAAGTCTGGAGAACAACCAGAGGGCCGATGGACAACCAGGGATGTGATGGAAAGAGCATCTTCATCGCCCCTCTGGTCAACAACACTTAGAGAATTCTTCAGAAATTCATCCAGAGGCATACGATGAAGATTTAAAGATAAGGATGATTCATCATACCATGGAAGACAGCTTGAGATGACAAGTCGACATCTATACTTCAAGTTTATCTAAATATTAAAGCTTATCAATAATTTAGATAAACACATTCTGTTAATAGAAGATTAGCTAAAAAGTCTCAATAGATAGTTAAATTAGCTTACTAGTATAAATAGGTGATTAGGCCTATTGTACTAAATATCTCTTTTTACGTTATTCTTATCAATAAAGTGAAACCTTTGACGCTCAAGACTGTTATTTGTTGTTTATAATTCATTCTTGAGTGTTCATCACTTTCTCCATTAAAACACTATAATTTGGTTATTCTTAACTAGATTATTAGTGTTATTGAGAGATCTGGGATCAACAATGTGTATCGATTACCGTGAGTTAAATAAGTTGACGATAAAGAACAAGTATCCACTCCTGAGAATTGATGATTTATTTGATCAATTGATTGGGGCTATTTACTTTTCAAATATTGATTTACGATCCGGTTATCATCAGCTAAAAATTCGAGAAGAAGATGTGTCAAAAATGGAATTTCGTACACGCTATGGGCACTACGAGTTTCTGGTAATGTCGTTTGGGCTTACAAACGCACCAGTGGCATTTACGGACATGATGAATAGGGTATGTCGTCCGTATCTCGATAAGTTTGTCATTGTTTTTCTCAATGACATTCGAATATATTCTCGATCCGAGGAAGAGCATGCGAATCATTTGCAACTATTTCTAGAACTTTTAAAACAAGAAAAGTTGTATGCCAAGATGTCAAAATGTGAGTTCTGGTAATGAGAAGTCCAATTCTTGGGCCATTTTATTTTGGAGATTGGTATAAAGGTGGATCCCGTCAACATTGAAGCCATCGAGAAGTGAGAAGCACCGAAAACACCAACATAAATCAGGAGTTTTCTTGGGCTGGTAGGTTATTATCGAAAGTTCATACATAATTTTTCTTGTATTGATACCCTGTTTAACCAGATTGATGAAAAAGAATGTGAGGTTTGAATGGGAGGACGAACAAGCTAAGGCTTTTCAGATGTTAAAAGATAAACTATGTAGGGCGCCAATTCTATCTTTACCTGATGGCACAGAAGATTTTGTGGTCTATAGTGATGCCTCAGAGATGGGTTTGGGTTGCTTGTTAATGAAACATGGAAAGGTTATTTCTTACGCTTCAAGGCAGTTAAAGGATTATGAAAAGCAATATCTTACCCACGATATGGAACTGGTAGCCCTAGTTTTTGCTTTGAAAATCTGGAGGCATTACTTGTATAGGACTAAATACCAAATTTTTACTAATCATAAAAGTTTGTAGCATTTGTTTCATAAAAAGGAATTAAATATGCACCAAAGACGATGGTTAGCACTGCTTAATGATTATGATTGCTAGATTTTGTACCATTCATGTAAGGTGAATGTGGTAGCTGATGCATTAAGCCTTAAATAAATGAGCAATACAATAAAGCTATAGCATTAAAAGCAGAGTTATTGCCATGCATTCATGAAGAACTGCAAAGATCCCAAGGCGAGAATTATTGTGTTTTCAGAACAGAGTATGGGTAACATGTTATGGTAATATCAGAGAACATGTCTTAAGTGAAGCCTGCAAATCTCGTTTTTCTATCCACCCGGATACGAACAAGATGTATCGAGATATGAAACGATTCTACTGGTGGTCGGGCATGAAGAAGGATATAGCTATATAGGTTCAGCGATGTATGACTTGCTTGCAAGTGAAGACAGAACATCAGCACCCTTACGATAAGTTGCAGTTGTTAGAAATTCTGATTTGGAAATGGGATCACATTACTATGTATTTCATAACCAAATTACCTAAAACACCGAAGGGCTTTGATGCCATATGGGTTGTTGTGGATCAATTATCTAAATCTGCTTATTTCTTAGCGATGAAAGAATCGTATTCGATGGACCGATTAGCAAAATTTTATATTGATGAAGTGGTGACATGTCACGGTGTTCCATTATCAATTATTTATGATCGAGACATTTGATTCACGTCTATGTTCTGGAAGAGTTTTCAAAGAGAAATGGTTCACAGACTAAGTTGAGTACAACTTATCATCCATAAACGGATGGGTAAAGTGAATGAACAATCCAGACATTAGAAGATATGCTTCGAGCATGTGTTGTTGACTTTGAAGGATCGTGGGATAGTCATTTACCTTTAATTGAATTCGTCTACAATAACATCCATCACTCGAGTATCCAAGCAGCACCTTTTGAGGTATTATACGGATGAAAATGTCGAACACCGTTGTGTTGGAACGAAGTGGGCGAGAAACAGTTGGTTGGACCTAAAAAAAGTTCAGCAAATGGCAGATAAAGTTAATCAGATTTGGGAATGAATGAAAGTAGATCAGGATCGACAGAAAAGTTATGTTGATAAATGCGTAAGCCAATTGAGTTTCAAGTCGGTGATAAAGTAATGTTGAAAGTATCACCCTGGAAAGGAGTGGTTCGTTCTAGAAACAAGCGTAAGTTAAGCCCAAGGTATATTGAACCATTTCCTATCCTTAAACGAATTGGAGAAGTGGCATACAAATTAGAGCTTCCTATGGAGTTAAGTGGTATTCTTAAACCACTTTTCATGTGTCAAATCTAAGGAAGTGTCTAGCAAATCCGAAAGTAGTTGTGCCTCTACCAGAGATTAAAATTGACGAAAGGTTGTGTTTTAAAGACACCGCTAAAGTCATTACAAACTTCAAAATAAAAGCACTGAGGAATAAAGAGGTCGGGTTAGCGAAAGTTCAGTGGCGTTATCATAACCTGACCCGAGTTTGATGCGAGTAAAATATCCTCATTTGTTTACTTAGTGGAATTTTGGGATGGAATTCTTCTAAGGGGAGGATATCGTAACAATTGGTGTTAAGTTATAACTGATCGGGGTTTGAAAATAAATAACAATGGGAAGTTTGAAGGTAAGAGGTAACTTTTATTAGAAGTAGAGGGACCAATATTGAAACTTGGTTCACCTACTCGTGTTAAAATCATGTTTGGTCCAATTATGGTTGTGAGATGTATGGAAGGGTGGGGGAAGGGCGTGCATGTGCATGTGCATGCACCTCTTTTCCATTAGCCTCTTACACTTCACTACACTTACTATATATATAGTAAGTAAGAGGTACTGGAGAAAATTTTGGTTATTGGATTAAGAAAAGAAACTCTGGCAAAAAGCATTGGATTGAAAAGAGAAGAACAAAGACATCCAGGAAAGTTTCCAATTGAAGGTGTGTTGTTACACCGTTTTGATAAATAGGGGTATTACATTCTTGGTAGTAGAATATGTTGTATGATAATTGATGGTGTATTGATATTACATACAATTTGCTATTACCCTTCATCGCTTAATGCATCTACCAATGAGATCCCTCATTGGACAAGGAATCATCCGATGAGATCCTTCATCGCTTAAAAGGTTGTCCGATGAACCCTGTTATATATCAAGTGTTGTCTGAATTGGACCCTCATCGTTCAAGTGTTGTCTGGATTGAACCCTCACCGATCAAATGTTTCCCGAATTGAACCTCACCAATCAAGTGTTGTTCGTATTGGACCTTCATCGACCAAGTGATGTCTGGATAGGACCCTCATCGACCAAGTATTGTTTGGTAATGACGCTCATCGACCAATTATTTTCTGTTTGGATTGAACCCTCACCGAATAAAGGGTTGCCCGATAAGGTCCCCTCATCGGTCATAGTATTATCTAAGATGAAATGGCGGTGTAACCGCGATAGATGAAATGGTGGTGTAACCACGATAGATGTTTGATATTATCATTAAAAATCAAGTTTGAATTGTATTAGAGTATTACAGCAGATTTTATTTGCAGGAGGGAGATTCACTCACTAGACCTTTCGGTCTAACCCTTAATTGTTATAATAATTTATTTTGCAGGTCATCAAACATCAAAGGATAAAGGCAAAGGGAAGATGTAATAGAGTTATGGAAGAAAGTTTTGTTATGGCAAGTTTATTTGTTAATCCATGCTATTGGGTTGTTATATGTAAATAAGCTTGAAATGTTTATAAATATTGGAACATGATATATGCTAAAGAATGAATTTTGTTTGTTAGTATCGGTTAGTACATGGTGGGTTGTTTCACCATCATTGTAACAGGAAGTGAGCCCATGCCAACTCTTGTTTTAACCCCACCAGCTACTCATCTTTTTTTTAACAAAGTGATGTTTAAATTTTTTGCGGGGACGCAACATATAATCTATCTAGTTTCATTCGGAAAACTTGGATATTGAAAAAGAAGGAAGCCTGCTCCTCCTTCGAACTTCATTTAATTTCATATTGTGTCTATTTGAGCCAAATATATCTGAATGATAATTTTCTTTGACACTTACACAAGTCTTTTGTGATTCAAATTACATATCTTTGTGATATTGCTAGAACAGTTTGAGAAGTTAGTTCTAAAAATTTACTTCAGTGATGATTGGAAGTCCTATAAGCGATTCACTATTGCTAACTCTGACATAGGCCACACATTTATTTTCAATTATTGTGATAATGGTTGCGAATGAGCTTCTATGTTAGACTATTGCCTAATATTTTAAGGGGGAGAGAATGTTATTCTAACAAGGTTATCTTTCTGAGGGATAGAAATCAAGTTTTAACTGTTGAGAAAATATGATTCATTTCTTCAGGGGGAGTATATCTGAAGAAGTTTTTGTTTACTGATTTGTCTTGTTTGGAAAGGATAAAATTTCAGTCTTTGATCGTTCATGAAGATTAGGATTCTCGTAATCACCATGAGGGGAAGAAATGATATCAAAGACATGATGCAAAGGTACGAATACATGAATGAGTTTAAAAAACATGAAGAATAAAAGAGATTGTGCAGATATTACAGGAAAGAAAGAATATTCAAAGTTTATGGAAGAGAAAGTTTGAATCTAAATCTCTTGAATCCAAGGTTGAAAAGCTATAAGATTTAAAGATTGTAGATGTGATGTAAAAGATTGATATTGATTTGAAGTTGATGTTAGTGATTTGTGTTAATTTATTTGTGAAAGATTCTTTGGAAGTTTGAAACAAAGCTATTTGAAGAAAGTGGTTGATGAAGTTGGATTCTTTCATGATATGAAAGTGTAAAGCTTAGTACACGTAGTGTCATAGCTTGAAGCCCGAATGTCTAAAGCTTATTTGGTGTTTCAAGATGTATTCCTAAAGTTTAATTTATTGTTGACTGAAAAGGATTTCTTAAAGATTTGTTGATTGCTATTGAAGAACTCGAAAGGGAAAGTTTTTGAATGATACTGAAGATGATTTCAGATTGAAGATTTTGATTTGAAGATGGTTTGTTCAAAAGTGGTGATTGTTATTTTCAGATTCATCTTTTTCAAAAGTTGAGAAAGTTTGATCGTCTTTATAAAGGAGATTTTGTTTAAAGACTTATGATTTGGGGGAGAATGTTAAATTCAAAATTTAGTTGAAGTCTCATTTTAAAGAGTTTTGATAACTAATTATTTGTGATCGCGAATTAAAAGGAGGAAATTGTTAGGCCCAAAATATGTTGTATCTAAATCACTGAGTACGAAGACGAGAGTGAAAAATGAAGAGGTCAAAGCTTCCAAGTCAAAGTCAAAGTAGTCAACAATTCGTGTAAAGTAAATGTTTGAAATTGTAGTTAGACTTTGTTTTGGTTAATTCATATAAATACTTTGTAATGTTTGTAGTAGAAGAGAGAGCTCATTGTATAAGATTTACATGTTCATAATTGTAGAGAGAGAAACTTATCTTAAAGAGATAAAAAATCAATACATATGATTTAAGTTTAACTAGTTGTGTACCCGTGCAATGCGGCGGGATGATTTTTTTTTTTGAAAAGATGTAAGCGGACATATTGATTACGGAAAAAGGTTTGTATTCGAAATTGTGAGGCACAACATTATTGATTTGACAATAATAGAAACAATCCAATAATCCATTTGATGTTGAAATTTGACAACAGTTTGATTTTAATTTGGTTATGCATAAGATGTAGTATGGAACAATCTAAACTCAATAAAAAGCAGGACATGACCCTCCTTAAGATTGATCAAAATTGCACAAGTCCAGCAACCTTCCTTTATTGTATAGCATAGCATACCAGTAACTCTTATTTCCCAGATTTAAGACTTTTATGAAATTTGGTTTATAAAGTAGTATAGATATAGGTAAACCGTAGATAAATAAAAGGGATATAAAAGTAACATGAAGATACACTCAAATATTTACAACATAATACAACCAGTGGGGTCATAAAATTCATTATACATGCATCATCTAGTTTTCTACGTCCATATTTCCCTAAACAATCTAAAAGAAGAATATAGTAAAAGAATTACATAAAAATCTGATTTAATGCAGCCATAAATAGGAACCATTCTCCAAAATTCCTTCATCCTAACCAAGCTTCGATTAGATATGTTGTGATGCAACCATGAAGCATACACTTTCTTTGTCAGCCAGAAGATTAAAACCTGATAAAACCCAAAATTCAGCTTAGTAAACAACAGATGAAGTACAATGACTTCAAACTAGATCTAAAATCATCGACTACACAAACCAGCAGATGCAACAAATGGGTAAACACAGGTAGCAGGAACAACATACCAGAAGATGGGAAAATTAGGAGAAAGTAGTCCCAAAAAAAAACCAAAATCCAGCAAGATAGCACTAACAGATCAGATCAAAAATTAACCAAGTCAGCAATTGTTAAGAGGAGATTGAATTGGAAACTCCTGGTGAAAGAATCTAACCGTATAATAGTAGTTGTGTGAACCTTCTTTTTCATACTAACACCAACCATATAAAAACTAAACATCTATAATTATACATATCTAACATATGTCCTATGCAATTCAATCTCTCTAAAGTAATTTGTAAACCAAAATTAGTCATTGAGAACCTCTTATTTTGCAATGTTGAAGAAGAGAGATCCGAAAGAAGAGACTTTGACCAATAATGTCTATTCATCAACATGTGAATATCTATAGTACGATGGCACTAAGAAATGACAGTAACAGTTTATCAAACTCATATATCACAACCGACCTTTTAAAATGGTAAAGATGTCATTAAACATCATGAATATTGCTATCATCACCGGGGTGTTACATGGGCCTCTTAAAATATGATACTATGAAAAAGATAGCTAGATTTTAGATTAAGATTACTTGGGTTCTTGAAAGCCCAATGATGGCTTAAAGCAGAAAAATTTATCCCATTTCCACAATATAACATCAAAAGATTTCATCGTTGGCTTTAATTGTTCAAGAACAGAGATAGGGAAACGATCAATAAATAAGTATAATGATATACCCAACACTATTGTTAAATAACTTTTCCTCATTTAGACAGTAAGCGTTTGGTAGATGACTCCTAAATAAAAATAAATTTCTTACCATTTAAATGAATAAAAGTTTACCTGAGAATTTTTTCTTGTTGAATGGAACGCTTCCAACTAATATTTCCTGCAACAAAAGAGACTGTTCTTTACTGAAGGCCCACAAACAAACTAACTGCAATAAACCATTCATCAATATTCAAAATCGTTCTTTCATTCCATAGTTCTTTGTACAAAATAACTGTACAGTGATATGGACAGATTCCTCTATTGGGGGCATAAAAAATAATACAAAATGCTTGTAGTGAAACTTGCTATAGAGATTGAATTTTATAGCAAAAGTCTTTGAAGATCTGAGGTATAAATCATGATTTATATCTAGAAACAAGTACCAACAAACATATTATGTCATCTAACCTTAGATAGTTTGGTGAAGTTCAATGGAATGTTCAAAATAACATCATCTTTTGGAAATGAAATCCATATGAATCCATTGATATAGCCATGCACATGGAGCCATTGATCCAAAACCATCAAATCAATCACAATTTAGAGCCAAGGATCATAATTTATATATATCACCAACTTCAATCCAAACCATRGAGAACATGAATCACAAATTGGAAATCAAAAAACATGAAAAAGGAAACAGTGGTTGGTTGAATTACTGATAACATGAAGGTCCATCTCAAGCTCAATGTGTATAAGAAGTTTAAATCCATCCATATCATACATATGAACATGAATAATCGCTTCATCAAAACCATTTTTGTTATCACTCGATAAGGGTTAAGCAATTTCAGCTCTATTGCATTTAGTCACTGCAAATTTAAACATCTTTGAATCAATTACTTCAAATCTATACACAAATCAAAAGTACAAGAATAAACTGGTTCCAATTGGGTTACAAAAGCCATTCAAAATCAAAAAATTAAAAGCAAATTGTAAGCTATCTTTCAGAATCTGAATGAAGTATTGTGTATAGAAAAATAATTAAGGGGATGTTTACTAAACGCTTACTTGGGAAGTGCTTACCGGGTAATTTTCCTTACCGGATGAAAATGGAGAGTCTTACTTAGTAAGTAAGGGTGACGACTCTTACCCGTGTAAGTGCTTACCGGGTAAATTGTTGCATATGATACCATTTTAATGTACTAATATCTTTCCCGGTAAAATAAATTATAATGTTGACTCTTGACGATAAATGTTTACCGGGTAAACATTTAGGTAAACAGCCCCTAAGTTCAATTGGTACAAAGATAGCTAGAGGAATCAACTTCACTTCAGAATGTAATTTCATGGAAGAGTGAAACAATCTGGGTGTAGAAAGGAAGCTAAAAAGATCTCTCTAACATCTATATCCAATGTCCTTGATCATAAAAGTAAACCTTGAAAGGTAAAAGGTTAAGACCAATTCAAAAGAAAATGGATGTGGCAATGTGCAATAAGAAGAACCAGGCATGACTCTATCCTCACAAAGCCAATATAGCAATGTCAAATAATAACGACACTGGGTGGGTTGAAGATTTCTGTAAAATTTTCTTTGATGTACTCCCAAAAACTTTGATGAACTCCCAAAAACTTTGATGAACTAAACACTTTGAAAGTTTTGAAACATAATCCCCTATAGTGGGTTGAAGATTTCTGTAAAACTTCAAGCAGCAAATTTATCTTGGCTAAGTTAGAACCAACGGTCAAAAAATACTTGGATAACATCGAATAAACTATGTATATGCAATTACCAGAAGGATTTGTCGAGCAACGGTAAGCACAAGGATTGATGAAAGTCCCTGCTTCCAACTAATGCAGCTCATACCCTAACAAATCAAGGAGCAACAAACCTGTAAATTTGATTCGCAAAAACTTTGATCGCTTCACAAAATCGCTTGAATCGCTCCACACAAACTAAATCAAGTAACAAAATAAACCCTAAGTTAACTCAATCAGATGACCCAGTAAACCCTAACCTAACTCAAAACCATGTAACAAAATAAACCCTAACTTAACGCAATAAACTAACTCACCTCCACAAAATCGGCTGAATCCGTGACAAGAGCGTGAATCGTGCCGTGCTTGATTTGAGAATCGCGTGACAAGAGCGTGAATCGTGCTTGATCATTTATAAACACTCCAAGTCGCCTGAATCGTGCTTGATCATTTATAAACACTCTAAGTCGCCTGAATCGTTGTCTTGGAGAATGAATCGTCATCTCTGTAATCGTGCGGGAGAGAGCGCGATAGAGAAAGCGCCATAGAGAGAGCCGGTCGTTGGGCAGAGGTGCGTTGGAAAGAGGAGCGTTGTTTGGAACTTTGAGGCGATAGAGGGCCAGCCAGATATGTGTGCTTAAGGGTAGTACTAAATGCATAAGGAAGTTATACATTTTTAAGACTTTAAGACTTTCTGTATTAAAGGGTAGTACCTTGTACATGTTAAGGTGTTTTTAAGACTTTGAGCAAATTTGTTTTATAAAGTAGTATAAATTGTTGTTATTGATTGTTTTGATTACTTGTTACTTGATCATGTGGGATTTTCAAAAAATAAATAGGTTATTTATAAGAATTTAAAAATTTAATATGAAAAATAATGATAAGGATACTTAAAATACAGTTACTTTTATTTCATTTTAATTTAATAAGTTTAATTGTTGTTGTTGATTGTTTTGATTACTTGTTACTTGATCATGTGGGATTTTCAAAAAATAAATAGGTTATTTATAAGAATTTAAATTTAATATGAAAAATAATGATAAGGATACTTAAAATACAGTTACTTTTATTTCATTTTAATTTAATCAACCAATATATGAACTAGACAAAAAAAAGAGGTGGGATGCTTTGTTCGTAACAGAAGAAATTAGTTGGATCAACTACACCTTTCACCATTGCCAACCTCCTAAAATTGCCCTTAAAATAAGTGATCCCCCATCTTGCAGCTTGCAAATAACTTGTACCACACGCATTACCATTTGTACCCAGATCCAAATCCCTAAAGTTCACATAAGCTTCTCTTGGATTCTTGGAAACAAATGGTGTCATCTTCTCATACACCATTCTTACCGAAGCAACCTTCTTTTCAGCTGCATCTAGCCCTTCTTCATTCCATCTCATGATGTACTGTATGATATACAAATTTCCTTCCCTATGTGGGTATGGAGTCTCACTTTCATCGATCTTGCTCATCCTTCCACCGTGTGGCTCTATGGCTAAAATCAAGTTTTCTTCCAGACACCGTTTCCAGATTTCTTCTAATGTTTCTTCTGGTATTGGCTTCTTCACGTAGTCTGATTTATATTTGTAGTAACTTTTAGGCCATGGTATCCTTTCTTTGAGAGCTTCGATGCTTTGTCCTCTTAAATAAACTGAATAATAAACTACTGATTCGATCCAACTCATCTCGATGCAATCTGTTTCATGTAATCCCAGTTCAGAAAATCTATCATTGACTTCTGTCATCAGCTCCACTGTCGTCCCCAAGAATAACCCATTGAATGTTACTAGCATTGTTTTATTCTCTTCTTGATCTAGCACCGAGACCGGAGTTACTATCAAGTTAATGAAGAAATCCTCACTGAGATTGTGCCCAACATACTGCCACTTGTTAACAACCTGAGTAGCAGCTTGGTCTAGCGTCTTAGAAAGACTGAAAACTGTAACTTTTGGTGGAACAGAAACAAGATTGATCTTCCAAGCTAATATAACACCAAAACTAGCTCCCCCACCTCCCTTAATTGCCCAAAACAAATCTTCCCCCATCGAATCTCTATCTAGGATTTGCCCATTTACATTCACGATCTGTGCATCGATTACATTATCAGCAGACAACCCATATTTCCTAGCCATCACACCATATCCTCCACCGCTTAGATGCCCGCCAACGCCCACCGACGTGCACTCCCCATTCGGGAATCCAAGAAGATTACTTTTTTGAGACACCCAATAAGACAGTTCGCCGAGAGTTGCTCCAGATTCGACCCATGCAGTTTTATCATCTACATCAACGGTTACTGATCGAAGTTCGTTGAGATCAAGAAGGATGAAAGGGGTACTGTGATCAAAGGAGGTGAAGGAAAGGCCTTCATAGTCATGACCACCACTGCGGATTCGGATTTGAAGTCCAGATTTGGCGCTGCAGATGACTGTGGATTGGACATGGGAATACGACAAGGGTTTAATTATTGCCGATGGCTTTAGGGTTTCAGGGGTGTCAAATCTGAGGTTTTGGATGGTGGATTGAAGAACAGTAGAGTATGAAGCATCATTAGGAGTGATTATAATATTTGAGAAGTTGGACGAAATCCTGTGGGAGATGCAATCAAGAAAGTGATCAGAGGTGGGATTCGAATTTGTTAACGAGAAGAATCCAAGGGAAAGGCTTAGAAAAATAGATACGAGTTCATACATAAAGAACTTCAACTCCATTTTTGTGTTTGCTTCTTCTTGTTTTCATGAGCGTGAAAACAACTTTATTTATAAACTTAGTAGTCTTATCGTCATGTTTTCTGAGTCGTCAACAATACGTAAGCATTTTTCATTTGGATGGAAACAATCTCAACGATTTGAGTCATTTGACAATGACTTCACACCAAACACACAAAGTCATTGATAAAACCTATCACAAAAACGTCTTCTAAAACTTTTTTTTATTCTATTTTTAAAAAATTAGTTGACTTCAATGCATAAGCCATTTCCATTTGTAGTTTTTTACTATTTAAAAAGTCAATTGGAGAAGGGTTATTTATTAAATACTTTTTGTTTGATGACTTATTCCATACCAACTTGTTATAGGAATACTAACTATTTTCATTTTCATTTTCATTTTAGGCCCTCTTTTAATATAATTTTCATTTTAAATTTTAATAAATTTTGATTAATTAATTTAATTCATTAAAAATCACTAATAAAGCCAAATAATTTTTTTAACAAAATACATTATTAAAAATCTCTCATCAAGGCAATCGAAATGTCATCAACATCGAATACCTAAAAATATAAAAATCATATAATCTATTCATCGTCTTTCATTTTTTTTAACGAATTGACTTTTTGTGTCCTTATCATTTTATTTTTGTATCAATAAGTTTTATTGTATACTCTTTTTAATGAAATACAAACTTCATTTCGAAAGAAAATAAAATATCAAGTAATTTCTAAATATCGCTTGGTAATGTTTTTAAATTTAATTTTTAAGTAATTTTTGTTTTTGAAAGTACGACGTGAACTTTGAAATGGCAAATTAAATGACAGACTTTTATAAAACATTTTAAATAGATGATGGTAGATTATAATGGTATTGATGAAAAAGCTTTTTGTAATGGAGAAGGCGCGCACACTCTACATGGAGAGGAAACACTTCTATTTATACCCATTGCATTAAATGCACATTTAATGCAATATGGTAGGGTTAGAGTGTGTGTCAAGCCTTAAGGGGAAAACTTGTCCTTTGCTAAAGTGAATATTACAAAAAGCCTATTCAAGAGCAGACATCATTACCTAAAGTTGGTGGGTAATAGAGTCAACTACTCAGCTCCATACCGTACTAACATTTAGAAATGGTAAAGGTTTGTCCTTTGTGTGTATAAGGACAAGACAACAACAATCGTGCTTGGCAAGCTTCTTTTGTTCGTTGAATGTTGGAATAACCTGGAGGTCTCTTCAACATTAGCTGAGGCTTGGGCAGTCTTCACACATATGTTGACAGGCTTGTAATCACTGAGTACCGGTTCAGATCACGTACTCGCCAGTCTCTAATCTTCAGTTTCAGTCTTCGACATTGGCTGAAAGTTCTTTGGTGTGAGTGTTGTCTTCTTGAAGTATCGTTGTCGCTGATTGAATTACAACACAAGTTCTTCAGCAATCACTAAACAGGGTTAGTGAAGATCGCTGGAACTAAAAAGACAGAAACATAAATACTTCGTATATAAGTAAAAAGAGATTATCATCAAATCACTAAGAGAGATGATCAACAATTTCCCCATAATCGATGATAACAAGACAACATAAAGAAAGTTGTCTTTCAAATAATAGTAAGGAAAAGTTACATACAAAGTACATGTCCCTTTTTACTATTTTGGGATCTTTTTCAGTGAATCGGTCTTTTCCTAAAGAATTTTCTTAAGTCAAATTTTAGAAAACTTAAAATGATAGAAACTGAAACTGAAAGCGAAAGCTTATTCACTGACTTATAGATTGTCAGTGAATGTAAAAAGTAATACTGGAACTTATAGACTTGTGTCCCTATTACTTTTTTCAGAGATCTTTTTGAGTGAAATACAAGAAACACTTATATTATTATCATTGGAAATATTACAAGTAGTTCAGTACATGTCTAAAACTTACAGACTAGAAGGTTTATTACTAAAAGTAGACATAGTAAATAGATTTACAAGGAAAAGTGAACAATATTACAAAGAGAAACTAATCTAGAACACTTAGATCTATGCAACTAGGTACATCTTCACCAAGGTTCTTTCTACGTAGGCATTCTCTTCGTATCTTCAGGTCCATGACTTTTCCATGCATACTATCATCTATCCAGAGTAAAGGGTAAACCAAATGACCCATTGGACATAGATGTAGCTCTGACATTCTCTGAAATATGACTTCATCTTCATAGTCAAGGAATATAACTCCTAACTCAGGCTTAAAATGCACAGAGTTGGGTGTATAGGGACCTTATCTGGCAAGTCAAGATTCAACATAGAAATGTCTATACTCTCATGTTCCGTCAAAATTTCATCTAAGGAGAACCTTGTTTCATGTTTGTTCCTTAGGAATGGTCCATCATTAGGATTATAGAGCTTTTTCTTCTTCCTTCCACCTTTCTTCAGAGAAGGCCTGTCAGGGACTGCGACATACCTGGACATCCGTTTGATGAGATCGCTGATGATGTCTTCGATTATCGGCTTATGTCTTGACTTGGATCGTTGAATGGCTTGCCTGATCTCCAGCCATTCGTTGTATCCATAGCGACGAAAGTGGAAGGGTACTCGGTGATGGCATTGAGATTATCCCTGGTGATGAGCATTTAGATCAGTGTTCCACCAGTTTTTGAACATTCGCTGATGCTGACGTTGATGATCGGGTGGGGACTGACTCTCTTCTTTAGCTTTGCTTCGCTCCAGCACTTGTCCTTCTCAGCCAGCTTCAGGTTCTTCTCATGCTCAGCTTCTGCAATGGAAAGAAGTTTAGCATGGGCTTGGACAGCGTTCACCTTCTTCTTGGACTTTCTCTTAGAGAGAATCTTCTCAGCTAGTGACTTGGCCAGCTTTAAGTTGTCTTCAGTCTGCTTCCTCTGAAGCTCTAGCTCTTCTTTAGACCTTAATGCCTCGAGTCTTTCAGCTTCTGACAGGAAGTCAAACTCACCACCACTAGGTACGAAGAGGGATTTTTTACTCTTGTCTGGTTGAGTGACTCCTTTAGTTGAGCCATCTGCTGGTCAGTGGGAGCACTGGAGACAAGGTTTTTAGGAACCCACTCCAGTCGACAGTAGGTAGTTGATGAGATCTGAAGTTGAAAAAGATAAGTTACTACTACCTAAAAGGTAGAGTCTTCAAATAAGGGTTGAGGGATATTGAAAAATACCTTCAGATTTTCTTTTTCAGCGACCGCTTTGCCTTTCAACTTGGGGCCTTGTTTTGTTGATGGAGCGGACTCTTCTTCCCTTTGCTCCCCCTGGGATGCAGAATCCCTGAGGACGACTCCCTTGGTGGTGGTTGTTGGCTTTTGATACTGGATGGTGAAGTCATCTTTATCATCGTCGTCATCATCACCATCTAGGTCACTTCTAGGGTCTGGAAGATCAGGTTTGCCATCTTCGTCTTCATCATCATCATGACTAGCAACGGGTGCAGAGGTGATGAGAAGATCATCTTCCCTTGGGATGGCATCAACTCCCTCAGTTGTAGCAGCTTCATCGGAGGTTGGGATTACATGAGCAACTTCAGCCTCAACTCTAGGAGCTTCAGCTTCAGCTGCAAGGATTGCTGGAGCAGCAGCAGAAGATGGTCCAACAACGTTGGACCTCATCTTCCCCTCTCTGGCTAAGACTTGGAAGTATAAGCCAGAGACTCCGTCCAAGCGCTGATGCTGGAGAACCATCATTTCCTCTAGCCTTGACAGAGCACTGGCTAGAGTTGTCGTTGCTTCACGCGTCTCATTAAGCTGAGCACGATCATCAGCAGAGAAGGAAGGCAGGATCACTGGAGCTGGTTGACTGACATTATCCAGGATCTGTTGAAGAAGTTCCGTCTACTGAAAAGATAGAGCCTAAGCATCATCAGCCCTGCTGGAGAGAAAAACAATGGCCTCAGCGTTGGCTCAGACAACTTCTTGGAGAGTCAAGAGATGACTCTTTACTTCTTGAGCATTGAATTTGATAGCTAAGAGGTCCGCATCAAGTTCAGCCTTGCGAGGCATCTCTTGGTGAACTTCAGCCACGTAACACCCCAAAATCCATACATTGCATATAACACATATTTCATACATAGAATACATGTTTTCCCACATAAGTCCATAATACAAGAGACTAAAATATAGATCTCAAAAATTCCAAAAAGTACATGCTCTTGTATCTCTATATCTCTACTTCAAACATGGCTAAATAAGATCTTCATGTAGCTTAAACACATAGGGAAATAATTCACAGAATGCTCTTTCCCTTATTATCATTACCTGCACACATATTTTGAAAACACAAAATGAGGGTTAGACATGAATGTCTAGTGAGGTTCCCTTCTTATGTAATGCAGGGTGAAAACACCAAAACATTTTAAATCGTTCATTCTATATAGCAAAGAGTAAAGTTCATAATCTGTATCGGGCTTCTGGTTCCATAACTAGACTTGAAATATATTTCAAGAAACAGGACCAGAGTGTCTCTGGTTCGTCTACCGGAGTCTATGGTTCTTCGACCAGAGCCTCTGGTTGTACTAACCAGAGCTTCTGGCTCATGTAATTTCTTTTAGTTAAGCTTCCAACTAATAAGATAACATTTTTCATAAAAGAATAGTTAAAAAGGGTTCATGCTCAACCAGAGCCTCTGGTTGTACTAACTAGAGCTTATAGTTCAACAGACATGACCAACCAAAGCCTCTGGTTGTACTAACTAGAGCTTATAGTTCAACAGACANTGTACTAACTAGAGCTTATAGTTCAACAGACATGACCAACCAAAGCCTCTGGTTGTACTAACTAGAGCTTATAGTTCAACAGACATGACCAACCAGAGCCTCTGGTTCAACGTGTAAGTCGACCAGAGCCCCTCTGGTCTGTCTTTAGTTGAAAAATACTAAGTATAACATCCTTTTTCTTAAAACTTCTTAAAATACAATTTCGACACATAAGCTCTTATAAATAGATGCAGAGCCTTTGGTCCAATTAGTGCATTTAGTAAAAACTCGCATATTCCTCAATTTCAATAACATAACCTTCTGGTCCGATAATAAGGACCAACCAGAGCTTCTCTGGTTCGTCATAAAAATGGCCATTCTGTTCCAAAACACTTTTAATCAAAATTAATGACCACGTACCATATTTTCCCGTAACGATAATGTAACATACACTTTTGCAAATACGTTGCAATTATCCCCTTTATACGTGTTTATGTGATCAAAATGTAAAATTTGGAAGCAAACCCGAATGCAATAAACTATACATGAAATAGTTGGAATCATCGTACGAGTCCCGGGGCAAAACAATTGGAAAGAAACGGGTCAAAAGCATCAATATCTACGTTATGGATACATAAAAACTGACTTTTATTGGAAGATATTTTTTGAAATATTTCTATTGTAAGTTGTAGATTATCTCTTTACGAACGCGTGAACGAAAACCACGTCAAAAATGGAGGTCCGAGCGAAACGTTATGCGATTTTTAGTGATTAGTGGTCAAACCGAGTTTTCAGCCGAGTCAACTCAGCCCCAACTCGTAAAAGTCGGTTATATTTGTTATTTACCTTTATTTTCACCCAAAATAGACTCTCATCTCCAAAACTTACTACCAGGGGCGATTTTGGCTTCATAGGGGTGAATCAAGGTTGTTTCAAGGGGGTTTTGCTTGATTTTTATGCCAAATTCATCCTCCAATTAAG
>NW_020201134.1:44523-50857 GCF_001531365.2 Cynara cardunculus var. scolymus | reverse complement strand
CTTATCAATTTCAAGAGATTATTGGCTATTGCACTCCGTCCTTCCATACGTGCTAGTCGGTGGTTACTTTGTGTTTCACCCGGGGAGGCATGCTTAAGCGCATATTAGCTGAGATTACTCAGGTATGGTGGGTATTTGACCGTGTTAGAGTCCGGTCATTTTCCCCACTGTCCGGGATAGCTCGGGTGGGAAGATCATTCCACTAGCCGGGATAGCTCGGGTGGTATGAAATCTATATATATATTGTTGTGCTTGCCACGACCGGGATAGCTCGGTGGCAGTACATATCAATTATTGAACTTCACACGATCTAGTTGCATACTTTGATATTCAGATGTATGATTCTCGAATGATGATTACTTATTACATGATTTACATCCTTCGTGATCATTGACTTCCATGGATTACATTTGTGAAGCTTTAGTAGTTAGTAGTTCCCGTTTACTCACTAAGCATTATGTGCTTACCCTTTTAGTTGTTCACATTTTTACAGGCCGTGTAGATAAGGCAAAGTACAAACTAGAGTAGATTGAGATCTTTGCTTTTGGTGCTTCCAGTAGCACGACTCTTTTGGTATTATATAGTTAGTCGAATACAACTATAGATTGTAAATTATTAGTTGTCTTTTGGTTGTAATTAAAGTATCTAGATAACGGGTAGCTAATGTCCTTCGTCTTGTATATAGTTTAAGTTTATGCAAATCTATTAAGTTTATTTTGTCCGTTTTAGGATATTTTGGAAAACAGGTGCTTACGGAAACGTCCTGTAAACCAAGCGGACATTTCGAATAAGAAACTCATAAATATTATATCCCGTTTGTTTTCTAAAGGTTTAAAAATGTAACTTTTGCTGGTTTGTTTATCATTTATAGAAAGGAGGTATTATAAACCTTTTATCATTTAGGTCTTTCATTTTGGTATCAGAGTGGTGGTTTAAGTGAACTTGATACCAGCGACTGTATCCGGACTTAAACCTTGTGTCGGTATCATGTAGTAAGTATGTTTTGATTTAAACGGGATATGAACTTAAGAGAAACCTAGGTGGGAATTGGGAATTTGTTATAGGATTCTATTTAATGTTATGTATACGTCGTAACTTTCAGAACGATGGCCGACGGCGATGAAGCTAGTCACAACCCATCTAACGACAATGTAAGAGAAAATGCTCCACACCTGGATATTTATGATGATGAGGCACCGATGTCTCCTCGAAGCGAACGTTTGATGCAACGCATGACTTTATTAATTCAGCGAACTTTAGCCCAACAACGACATGATGATAGAAAGTCTGAAGATGATAAAAGTAAAGGTAAGGAGAAAGAAACGACTGACACCTCAAAACCCAAAACCGATCGAGTCTCTTTTAAAGCCTTTCGTGGCAGGGTTGCTACTGAGTTCTTTGGGAAGGTTGATCCGTTGGAGGAACTTGAATGGATATTGGATAATGAGAAGGTCTTTCGTATCACCCGAGTGCTATGTGATGAAAAAGTGAATTATGCAACGACCATGTTCAAAAGTAGGGCCTTGATCTGCTGGAATGCTACTTTTGCAGCTTTAGGTGAAACTGAAAAAGAAGGTATGCCTTGGGAGTCTTTCAAAACTCGATTTAACAAGCAATATTGTCCAATTGATCTACAAAAACGATTGGAGAAGGAGTTTCTTGATCTTAATCATGGAAAGATGTCAATGGTGGACTACGAGACCGAGTTCAATCATAAAACATAGTTTTCCATACGTTTCTTGACTACAGAACGAGAACGTGTAGACCACTTTATAGACGGATTGCGATCAGAGATTCGAGATGTCGTCGCTAATCGTGACATTTCAGAGTTTGAGAAAGCGGTGGAATCTGCACGACGGCACGAACACGATTTGACCCGTTCGGATCGTAATCCAGCTCCGCCAGCCAAGAGACCTCGAATTGAAGGTGCCATATCTGCACCAACACAACAATTTTCTAGGAATTTCAATCCGAGATACGCTCAATCCCAAGCTAGATCGCGACCTCAATCTTGGTCCCAAGCTTATAGCCTTCAGTCAAATGCTCCTCCACCCTGTACTATTTGCAGTAAGGCTCATCGGGGCCGATGCAACACTGTTCGCCCGGAAGTTAGATGTCATGGTTGTGGTGAAGTTGGACACATGGGACCGAACTGCCCGAGGAGGGATATGACATGCTACTCATGTGGTGCTATAGGCCATCGTCAAAGAGAATGCCCTCGATCTAAACCTGAGGAAAGTAAGGCTTCTGTTCACTGACCTTCTACTAGTGGTGCTCCTCGTCAAAAGGAGGAGGTACCGCGCGTCCAGGCCAGAGCTTTTCAAATCACTGCTGAGGAAGCTCGAGATAAATCGGATGTGGTTTTGGGTTTATTTCTCGTTAATTCTCATCCTGTTCGTATCTTATTTGATTCTGGTGCTAATAATTCATTTGTTTCTCATACATTTATTCGATGTTTAAACTTTGTGCCATATGTGCTTGCTAAACCTTTTTACGTTGACACTGTTGATGGCACATCTATGCTAGCTGATAAAGTTTACAAAGATTGTGTGTTACAATTAGATGAGCATGAGTTTTTCGTAGATCTTGTACCGATGGATATCCATAGCTTTGATATAATTATTGGTATGGATTGGTTGGCTAAGAATCAGGCTGATATTTTGTGTTTTCAACGCATAATCCGTATACCGTACGACGTCGACTATTTATATGTTTACGGTGAAAAGCGTAAAGGGACGTAAAGTTAATTTCTACGCTTAAAGCTCGAAGACACCTATCTAAAGGTTGTTCTTCCTATTTAGCCTATATTTTTGATGCATCGAAAGAGGTAAAGAAAACGGTTAGTGACGTACCGGTTGTGTGTGAATTTCCGGATGTATTTCCTGAGGACTTACCCGGTTTACCTCCTGATAGACAAGTTGAATTTTGAATTGACTTAATTCCTGGTGCAATGCCGATTGCTAGGACGCCATATCGTTTGGCTCCGGCTGAAATGAAAGAAATGAAGAATCAACTACAAGAACTTCTCGATAAAGGTTTTATCCRACCGAGCACTTCTCCTTGGGGTGCTCCAGTACTATTTGTCAAGAAGAAAGACGGTTCAATGCGTATGTACATCGATTACCRTGAGTTAAACAAAGTAACGATCAAGAACAAATATCCACTTCCRCGTATCRATGATTTGTTCGACCAATTGCAAGGTGCGAGTTACTTCTCTAAAATTGATTTACGGTCGGGTTATCATCAACTGAGAGTGCGTGAAGAAGATGAATCGAAAATGGCTTTCCGTACACGTTATGGCCACTATGAATTTTTAGTTATGCCAATCGGTTTAACTAATGCACCTGCGGCGTTCATGGATATGATGAATCGCGTGTGCCGACCAATGTTGGACAAATCTGTGATCGTGTTTATAGACGATATTCTTGTATTTTCCAAATCTGAAGCGGATCATGTGAAGCATTTGTGTGAGATGCTTGAAACACTTCGACAAGAACGTCTATATGCTAAATTTTCGAAATGTGAATTTTGGCTACGTCAGGTGCAATTCCTAGGTCATATGATTTCTTGTGACGGTGTGTCGGTTGACCCGTCCAAAGTTGAAGCTGTAAAGATTGGGAGCAACCTAAGAATGCATCTGAGATTCGTAGTTTTCTTGGACTCGCGGGTTATTATAAACGATTCATACGAGATTTCTCTAAAATTGTCGTGCCTTTAACTTCGTTGACCCGGAAAGATGTCAAGTTCAAATGGGGTGAAGCTCAAGAGAATGCTTTTCAGGTGTTAAAGCTTTCTTTGTCAGATGCTCCTGTTCTAGCTTTACAAGAAGGTAGTGACGACTTGGTAGTTTACAGCGATGCTTCTAAACTGGGTCTCGGTTGTGTTCTTATGCAACGAGGCAACGTAATTGCATACGCTTCGAAACAGTTGAAAGATTATGAAAAGAACTATCCAACTCATGATCTTGAGTTGGCAGTGGTTGTTTTTGCACTAAAATTATGGCGTCATTAGTTATATGGTACCAAATGTCAACTATTCACAAATCATAAGAGTTTGAAGTATATCTTCACTCAACAGACTTCGAACATGAGGCAACAACGAGCCATGGAACTGATTAAAGACTATGAATGTGAAATTCTCTATCATCCAGTTAAAGCTAATGTTGTTGCAGATGCTTAAAGCTGGAAGACGTATGAAAACTTCATGTGTTATGCTATTACACATACGTCCATGACATCCACACTAGTTGACAACATACGAAAATGGCAAGTAGAGGCTTTAAAGCCTGATCGTGTGAAACCAGAGCATATAGTTGGTTATGTTTCGTATCTGACAGATGATACTCGAGGACTTAAAGTCTTCAATGATCGTGTTTGGATTCCAAAACTCGGTCGTATTCGGGAATTGGTATTATCTGAAGCACATAAGTAGCGGATGTCCGTGCATCCGGACAGTACAAAGATGTATTACGATTTGAGATCTGAATATTGGTGGCCGGGAATGAAGCGTGATATCGGCCGATATGTGGAACAATGTGTTACGTGTTCGCAGGTTAAAGCTGAACACCAAAAACCTTATGGTAGCCTTCAACCTCTCGATATACCGGTGTGGAAATGGGAGGAACTTACAATGGATTTCGTTACAAAGCTACCGAAGACGTCTCGTCCGCACGACAACATCTGGGTTGTCGTGGACCGTTTAACCAAAAGTGCTCACTTTCTGCCTGTTCGAGAGTCGTATTCTATGGATAAATGGGCACAAATTTATATCGATGAGATTATTGGACGACATGGTATTCCTCTGAAGGTAATTTCTGATCGAGATTCTCGATTTACTTTGAATTTTGGGCAGTTTACAATGAGAACTAGGGACACGCGAGGCATTGAGCACAACCTATCATCCCCAAACTGATGGCCAGTCTGAACGCACGATATATACATTAGAAGATATGTTGCGTGCGTGTATCCTTGAGTTTGGTGGTAGTTGGGATATGCATCTACCATTGGTTGAATTTTCATACAACAACTATCACTCGACAATCGGTATGGCGCCTTTTGAGGCTTTATATGGTCGTAAATGTCGAACTCCACTGTGTTGGCGTGAGACGGGTGAGAAAGTGCTTGCTGGATCCGAAATGATTCAAATTACGCATGATAAGATTCAAGTTATTCGGCAAAGGATGAAAGCCGCTCAGGACAGACAGAAGTCGTACGCCGATAATCGTCGACGACCAATTGAATTCACCGTGGGCGACATGGTTATGTTGAAAGTTTCCCCTTGGAAGGCTATTCTACGATTTGGTAAGCAAGGTAAGCTTAGTCCACGTTTCCTTGGACCATTCAAAATCATTGAACGTATTGGCAAACAAGCATATCGACTTGAACTTCCAAAAGAGCTGTCTAGTATTCACGATGTATTTCATGTTGGATATCTTCGAAAGTGTTTGGGTAAGTATGATGAAACAATTCCCTTAGCTGAGGTGAAGATTGACGAACGACTGAGATATATCGAGGAACCAGAAAAAATTCTAAACGAAAGAACGGCAAATCTTCGGAACAAGACAATCGATTTGGTATTGGTGAAATGGAAGCATCGTCGTGGTCCGAATTGCACGTGAGAGAACAAAGAACAGATGCTTGCCAAATATCCCGAGCTATTCGAGAAATSAAGATTCCGAGGACAGAATCCTCAAAAGGAGGAGGTAATTGTAACATACACTTTTGCAAATACATTGCAATTATCCCCTTTATACGTGTTTATGTGATCAAAACGTAAAATTTGGAAGTAAACCCGAATGCAATAAACTATATATGAAATAGTCGGAATCATCGTACGAGGCCCGGGGTAAAACAATTGGAAAGAAACGGGTCAAAAGCATCAATATCTACGTTATGGATGCATAAAAACTGACTTTTATTGGAAGATATATTTTGAAATATTTCTATTGTAAGTTGTATATTATCTCTTTACGAACGCGTGAGCAGAAACCATGACAAAAACGGAGGTCCGAGCGAAAAGTTATGCGATTTTTAGTGATTAGTGGTCAAATCAAGTTTTCAGCCGAGTCAACTCAACCCCAACTCGTAAAAGTCGGTTATACATGTTATTTATCTTCTTTTTCACCCAAAACAGACTCTCATCTCCAAAACTTACTACCAGGGGTGATTTTGGCTTCATATGGGTGAATCAAGGTTGTTTCAAGGGGGTTTTACTTGATTTTTATGCCAAATTTATCCTCCAATTAAGGTATAACTATTTCATTAGTTAATCTCTTGATTTGCAGCTAGCTAGAGATGACATCAATGAAACCTAATCTGAGTTATATTAGTAATAT
>NW_020201134.1:40408-43873 GCF_001531365.2 Cynara cardunculus var. scolymus | reverse complement strand
GTCTCCTTATCAATTTCAAGAGATTATTGGCTATTGCACTCCGTCCTTCCATACGTGCTAGTCGGTGGTTACTTTGTGTTTCACCCGGGGAGGCACGCTTAAGCCCATATYAGCTGAGATTACTCGGGTATGGTGCGTATTTGACCGTGTTAGAGTCCGGTCATTTTCCCCACTGTCCGGGATAGCTCGGGTGGGAAGATCATTCCACTGGTCGGGATAGCTCGGGTGATATGAAATCTATATATATATATATATATATATATTGTTGTGCTTGCCACGACCGGGATAGCTCAGTGGCAGTACATATCAATTATTGACCTTCACACGATCTAGTTGCATATTTTGATATTCAGATGTATGATTCTCAAATGGTGATTACTTATTACATGATTTACATCCTTCATGGTCATTGACTTCCATGGATTACATTTGTGAATCTTTAGTAGTTAGTAGTTCCCGTTTATTCACTAAGCATTATGTGCTTACCCTTTTAGTTGTTCATATTTTTACAGGCCGTGTAGATAAGGCAAAGAACAAACTATAGTAGATTGAAATCTTTGCTTTTGGTGCTTCCAGTAGCACGACTCTTTTGGTATTATATAGTTAGTCGAATACAACTATGGATTGTAAATTATTAGTTGTCTTTTGCTTGTAATTATAGTATCTAGATAATGGGTAGCTAATGTTCTCTGTCTTGTATATAGTTTAAGCTTTATGCAAATCTATTAAGTTTATTTTGTCCGTTTTAGAATATTTTGGAAAACAGGTGCTTACGGAAACGTCCTGTAAACCAAGCGGACATTTCGAATTAGAAACTCGTAAATATTATATCCCGTTTGTTTTCTAAAGGTTTAAAAATGTAACTTTTGGTGGTTTGTTTAGCATTTAGAAATGAGGTATTACAAACCTTTTATCATTTACGTAATCTGGGTCTTTCAGATAACATCAATACTAATATTTCCAATAAGAACAACATCTCTGAATCCTCAAATCACTAAGAAGAGAGAACTCCAATCGGTTGCAATCTTAATAGATATAATAGCAATAGTTATACCATGCGCACACACAACGACCATCCTTATTTCATCCATAACTCCCCTGTTTATAGCAATAGCTATCCATCGCACACAACGACCATCCTTATTTCCCCTGAAATTCGTATGAACTATTTCATCCAATGACAAGCTGCAGACTTTTCTGTCAGAGTGAACCTCGTTCATAGTTTTAATCAAATCATAATATCAAAACAAGTTTATATTCAAACCTTTCAATCCACAAGAACAATCTGTTCCACATATGATTTCTCAAATCATTTTTTTCTCTTTAAATCCTCAAAACAAGATATCAAATTCAAAACTGCTGTAACATAGTTTCTACTTAATTTTCTCAAACAGATTCAAATTCCAGAATCATAAAATACTTCCTTTAATATTGTTTAGAACAAATTTACCAAATTCTTTTAAATCTTTAAATCATCAATACTCCATAATTTTTATATGATCAAACAACAGATAACAACTTTACAATTTGTAAATAAACAATAGTTCAAAACTCACCTTAAAACCACAGATTCTGCAGCTTATCACGCAACAATTAACATAATCCTTAAACAACAATTTTCTTCAAGAATACTTTTTAAGAACACCTTCACCGCCCTTTAATACTCACTTTTTGTAAAACAGGAAACTGATAAGATTTTTATCTTATCTTCTTCCTTTTATATTTAAGATGGGCGATGATGGGTATTATACTAACATAAAAATCATTTGGCGGCGAGAGATAATGATTTAAAAACTATCCTTTCTTACACATTACGTTTTTGAGTTTAATAATAATAATAATAATAATATCCCCACATATTATATCATCATATAACTGCCTATACTCTTATAATGTTTCTACATGCATGCATAATATCAGATTATCACACATGTGCACATAATTCATGCATTTATGTGAAGATTTCATGCATGCTACCACATAATTCACATAGTATACACATAAAATTACCTCAACCCAGGTTTATAGAAAATCCAGTTATAACATTCTCTCCCCCTTAAAAGAATTCCGTCCTGTAATTCATTCAAATAACCATGGATAATGGTTTCTCATATCTGACTCTAATTCCCAGGTTGCTTCTGAACACTTTTGAAATTTCCACTGAACTTTCACCAAACTGATTTCTTTATTTCTCAATACCTTGATCTTTCTGTTTGTTACTGCCTCTGGTGTCTCGATGAAATTCATCTTATCATCAAGTTTGATCTCAGGAAGTGGTATTGCTAGACTTGGGTTTGCTAAACAATTGCATAGGTTCGACACATGAAAGGTACTATGAATCTGACTGAGTTCTTCTGTTAGTTCCAACTGATAAGCTACCTGTCCAACCTGTTTGCAGATTCTGAATGGCCCAATATACCTTGGACTGAGCTTTCCTTTCTTCCCGAATCTCATGACGTCCTTCCTTAGAGATACTTTTAACATCACAAAGTCACCTATGTTGAATTCAATCGGTTTCCTTCGTTTATCGGCATAGATTTCTGTCGATCTTGGGCAGTCTTGATTCTTGTCTGAATCTGTTCAATCTTTTCAGATGTTTCCTGTACAATCTCAGGACCGGTTAATTTCTTTTCACCTACCTCGTTCCAACACAACGGCGTTCGACATTTTCTTCCATACAAGACTTCATAAGGTGCCGCTTGGATGCTGSATTGATAACTGTTATTGTAGGAAAATTCTATCAATGGTAAATGTTCATCCCATGATCCCCCGAAGTTGATTACATAAGTTCTTAACATATCTTCGAGAGTCTGGATGGTTCTTTTACTTTGTTCATCCGTTTATGGGTGATAAGCCGTACTCAATCTGATCTATGACCCCAAGGCTCTCTGCAAACTCTCCCAAAATTTTGAAGTAAAGCGACTATCTCTGTTAGAAATAAGGGATAATGGAACACCATGTCTAGTCACAATTTCCTTGATGTATAATTGTGCCAATTTTTCCAAAGAATCTGTTTCTTTCATCGGTAAGAAATGTGCGGATTTTGATAATCGATCCACTATTACCCATATTGCATCATAACCTTTCGGTGTTTGGGGTAATTTCATGATGAAGTCCATCATAATGTGATCCCATTTCCAGACTGGTATTTCTAAGGATTGAAGGTTTCCATAGGGTCTTTGATGCTCAATCTTAACTTGTAAACAAGTTAGACATTTGTTGGTCTTTTGAGGGTCTACAAGATTAGTAAAACAATTTGTAGAAGGGGAGGATGAATACAAACACAATATTTTCAAATTTAAAATATATATTGATAAAGAAGATCAATACAGATTTTACAAGATTTTTTGCGGAAAGATAAGGTGATAAAAACCTATCTAAACAATCTTTAGTTACACACTAAATCTTAGCAATACAAGAAAAGAAATGCTGTAAAGAAGATCCTTTACTTAAGCTAGAAAATGC
>NW_020201134.1:8030-40228 GCF_001531365.2 Cynara cardunculus var. scolymus | reverse complement strand
CAAAAAGCACTATTCATGAGCAGACATCCTTATCTAAAGTTGGTGGACAATAGAGTCGACTAGTTGGCTTCGTACCGTACCAACTTTCATAAGGGTATGGGTTTGTCCTTTGTGTGCATAAGGACAAGACAACAACAATGGTGCTAAGCAAGTTCCTTTGATCGCTGAATGCTGGAATGACCTGAAGGTCTCTTCATCATTCGCTAAAGCTTGAGCAGTCTTCACACATATATAGACAGACTTGTAATCACTGAGTACCGCTTCAGATCACGTACTCACCAGTCTCTAATCTTCAGTTTCAGTCTTCGACGTTTGCTGAAGGTTCTTTGGTGTGAGTGTTGTCTTCTAAAAGTATCACTGTTTCTGATAACTTTACAATACAAGTTCTTCAACGATCACTGAACATGCTCAGTGAAGATCGCTGGAACTGAAATGACAAGACAACAACAAACGTGCTTGGCAAGATTTTTTTGTTCGTTGAATGCTGGAATAACCTGGAGGTCTCTCCAGCATTAGCTGAGGCTTGGGTAATCTTCACACATATGTTGACAGGCTTGTAATCACCGAGTTCCGGTTCAGATCACGTACTCGCCACTCTCTAATCTTCAGTTTCAGTCTTCGACATTGGCTGAAGGTTCTTTGGTGTGAGTGTTCTCTTCTTGAAGTACCATTGTCGCTGATTGAATTACAACACAAGTTCTTCAGCGACCACTAAACAGGCTCAGTGAAGATCGCTGGAACTGAAAAGACAGAAACATAAATACTTCGTATATAAATGAAAATGGATTATCATCAAATCACTGAGAGAGAGGATCAACAATCTCCCCCTATTTGATTATAACAAGACAACATAAAGAAGGTTGTCTTATCAAATAATAGTAAGGAAAAGTTACATATAAAGTACATGTCCCCTTTTTACTATTTTGGGATCTTTTTCATTTAATCAGTCTCAACTTGAAATTTTTCTTAAGTTATATCTAAGAAAATTACAAGTACGGAAACTGAAACTGAAAGCTTATTCACTGACTTATAGATTGTTAGTGAATGTGAAAAGTAACACTGGAACTCATAGACTTGTGTCCCTATTACTTTTTTCAGAGATCTTTTTCAGTGAAGTACATGGAATACTCATTTTATTAATCATTGTAAATATTACAAGTATTACAGTACATGTCTAGTGCTTACAGATTATAAGTACAATCACTGAAAGTAGACATAGTACAAGAAGTTACAAGGAAAAGTGGATTGTTATTACAAAGAAAAACTATTCTAGAACACTTAGATCTATGTAACTAGGTACATCTTCACCAAGGTTTCTTCGACGTAGGAATTCCCTTTGTATCTTCAGATCTACAACTTTTTCAGGCATGCTATCATCTATCCAGAGCAAGAGGTAAACCAGATGACCCATTGGACATAGATGTAGCTCTGACATTCTCTGAAATCTGACTTCACCTTCATAGTCAAGGAATATAACTCCTAACTCAGGTTTAAAATGCACAGAGTTGGGTGTATAGGGACCCTTATCTGGCAAGCCAAGATTCAGCATAAAAATGTTTGTACTCTGATGACCTTTCAGGATTTCATCTAAGGAGAACCTTGTTTCATGTTCGTTCCTTGGGAATGGTCCATCATTAGGATTACAGAGCTTGAGTTTCTTCTTCCCACCTTTCTTTGGAGATGGCATGTCAGGGACCTTGACATACCTGGACATCCTTTTGATGAGCTTGCTGATGGTGTCCTTGATAAGTGTCTTGTGTCTCGACTTAGATCGCTGCATGGCTTGTCTGATCTCCATCCATTCGCTGTATCCATAACGACCAAGTTAGAAAGGGTACTCGGTAACAACATCATGATTGTCCCGGTTGATGAGCATTGTGACCAGCATTCCACCGTCTTTAGAACGTCTGCTGATGCTGACGCTGATAATCGGGCGGGGCCGGATTATCTTTTTCAGCTTTGCTTCACTCCATCGCTTGTCCTTTTCTGCCAGCTTCAGGTTCTTCTCATGCTCAACTTCTGCAATAGAAAGAAGTTTGGCGTGGGCCTGGACAGCGTTCACCTTTTTCTTGGACTTCTTCTTGGGAAGGACCTTTCAGCTAGTGACTTGGCCAGCTTCAAGCTGTCTTTAGTCTGCTTCTTTTGAAGCTCTAGCTCTTCTTCAGCCCATAATGTCTCGAGTATTTCAACTTCAGACAAGAAGTCGAACTTACCACCATTAGAGGCACGAAGAGGGATTTTTACTCTAGTCTGGTCGAGTGACTCCTTTAGCTGAGACATCTGCTAGTCGGTAGGAGCACAAAAGATGGGTTGATCAGGTACCCGCTCTAGTCGACCGTAGGTTGTTGATGGAATATGAAGGTGATAGTTTGATGTAATCACTACCTGAGAGGTAGAGTCTTCAAACAAAGGTTGTTGAGGGGTATTGAACAATACCTTCAAGTTTCCTTCTTCAACAACCGTCTTGCCCTTGGACTTGGGATCCTGGTTCCCTGATGGAGTAGATTCACCTTGCCTTTGCTTCCCCTGGGATGCAGAATCCGTGAGAGCAACTCCCTTGGTGACGGTTGATGGCTTCTGGTACTTGATGGTAAAGTCATCTTCATCATCATCGTCGTTGTCGCCATCTAGATCACTTCCGGGGTCTAGAATGGTAGGTTCATCATCTTCTTCATTATCATCATCTTCATCATCACCATCACCATCACCAGCAACAGTGATGGAAGGGGCATCATCTCTAGGGATGGCATCGACAACCTCAGCTAGAGCAGCTTTGGTGGTCGTGATTACAGGAGCAGCAACCGCTTCAGCTCTAGGAGCCTCAGCTTCAACTGCAACTGAAACTGATACTGGACCAACAGCCTAAGAAGGAGCAGGAGCAGCATCGGATGATTCATCAGTGTTGGATCTCATCTCCCCCTCTCTGGCTAAGACTTGAGAGAATTGGTGAGAGAGTTCGTCCTAGCGCTGATGCTGGAGAACCATTATCTCCTCTAGCCTTTGCAAAGTGCTGGCTAAAGTTGTTGTTGCCTCACGCGTCTCATGGAGCTAGGCGTGATCACTGGCAGAGAAAGAAGGTGGGATCATTGGATCTGGTTGACGGACAACATCCAGGATTTGTTGAAGAAGGCCAGTCTGCTGATTAGCGATAGCCTGAGCATCGTCAACCCTGTTGTGAAGAACAACAATGGCATCGGTGTTGGCTTGAACAGCTTCTTGGAGAGTCTGGAGATGACTCTGAACTTCTTGAACATCCTCTTGGATGGCAAGGAAGTTCGCATCAAGATCACCCTGGCGAGACATCTCTTGGTGGACTTCATTGATCCTGCAGAGGACGGTATCAACGACTGGAAGGAGAACTTTGATGTCTGAGGCCATATCATAGTCATCATCGATCTGTTCATCTCCTCCGTCATCTTTCTCTCTTTCTTCCTCTTCCGCCTCTTGAGCATCAGACTGATGCATCAAAGAAGGACATGCAAAAGAAGAAGTGTGAGCTGAAGACTCAAGGTCAAAAGAAAAGAAAGGGTAGGAAGATGGAATACCTAAAGGGGCCATCAGTCACATCAAAAGGATTGTCACTGGCGTGAGCAAAGATGTCCTCGAGAGGATGGACATCTGTATGCTGAGGAGCATCGAGAGGAGCAACCTCAGGTCCAGTGGTGCGCGTCTCAGTATCAGGAAGGACGGTCGTTGATACATCATCGACATGTGTAAAGACCAAAGGAGGAGGAGAAGAGAAAATGGTCGAGAAGAGACGTAGGTGTTCAGCGGTGGCGACGCTGATATTCACACCCTCAGTGATTTGGGTCACTAAGGAGGTTGGGGTAGGTGCCATTGATACAAAAGTGATGGGAGAGATCACTGAAGAGCTGGGAGGGTGAGCAGAAGACGCCTCGGGGATAAGGCTAATTTCAATAATTAAAGCCTTTTGAGACGCTCCAGCTAGAGACGTGGTTGTCCCCTTTTTGTACTTCTTGGCTCTCTGAGGAGAACCAAGAGTTGGTTGAGAGGGTCGTTTTGAAGGGGTTTTGTTGGCTTGGCTGGATGCCGGGATGGGGGGTTACCCTTATCGTGGCCACCAGAGAAGAAGAGGTAGTGATGGACACAATAGAAGTTAGTGCGACATCATTATCCCTCAGCTTATGATTGAGAATCCTAGATCCAAGCTTGAAAACCTAAAGGTTTCCTTCTTTGGGGTAAAGATCTTGGCAAACACCATTGAAAAAAACCTGGTGTAAGGAACCACCTTTTCTCGCTGGCGTTTGTTCAGCTTGAGCACCAGGTCATCGAAAATGACCGCAACATAATTTATATTGCGACGTTAAATCGCAGATACACCTATGGTTAAGGCGATCCTAGAGGCCTGGTCCTGACCTCTAGTTTTCCACCCATGGAGTGGATGAAATGAGAAAACAGGTATTGCTAGATGGCTGACATCCTGTTCTTCTCAATCTTCGTTAAGGACGTCAGAGGGGCATTGGAGTCCTTCTTCATTAACCACTGGTAGCCAATGGCATCGAGAAGCTCGATGATCTCGATGGTGGATGGTTCTCTATCGAAGGGGACCATGGGAAGACGGAGAGCCAACCGAAGTGTGGAAACACCAAAGTTCACATCCATGCGATTGAAAGTGAAGTTGATCTGCTCCGTTGGGCGTCCAGGCTTAACCTCGACGTTAACAACTTCAGCAGTGAGCCAGAACTGCTGAAGGAGTTCTTTCACCATGATGGGCTCATGGTTGAGTGTTTATCCCAAGGACGACTGTTTGAGGAAGTCAACCGCGTCTTGGTAATACTCCTTGGAGGATGGTATCTTCAACAAGGCAATGTGGTTGTTGGCCTTGATGGAGAACTCGTCAATGGAGAAGTTAACTTGGCTGCCATCTGTTTGTATCAGTAAGAAGTAGCGCAAAAAGGTTGTTAGAAATAAACGAAGAGTTTTTGGTTACGAGTATAGAAAAAGTTTTTGAACAGGTAAAAACTTCTTTTAAAAAACCTTAAAAGATTAGGTTTATCAACTGGAATGTGTATAAAGATACAAGATTATAACCAAGTAGGAGTTGATTAAATAATCTTTGTTGTTTAATGTATTAAGAGAACAAAGTTCTTAAAATAGATTAAACATATTTTTTAAAACAGAAGATAAAAAATAAGAAGAAGATATCGACCTTACATGTATGAGAGAAAAGGTCGAAAGAGCTTAGAAGTTTTTGAGTGCTGTTGCTTTGGGAGAATTCTTGCAGAGTTTCGTCTAAGAATTTTGTAAGTGTAAATAGAAAAGTGGAGAAGAAGTCTCATATTTATAGGTAGGAGGAGAGAGAAATAATATGAGAGAGAAAAAGACGACGGTTCGGGAAAGTGCTCATGATGAAAAGATACCACGTTCTCATCCATGATTGGATGAGATTAAATGAGGTAGCGTAATGACAGAACCCTTTACGCGTCTCAAAGCGTCACACATAGTAAATAGAGAATGTCGTCATAAAGACGATTCATTAACTATTTTCTTTTAAAAACAAATAGTTTTTAAGAAGACGAAGAGTCATACAGTGTCTAAAGAAACACTGATAAGACCGTTTAAAACATTTTATCATTGAAAAGAAATATTCAGTAAGGGTTTTAAGACATTAGATTCAGTGATATAAGAGTCACTGAAACTGCCATTTAAAAAAACGTTTTAATCACTGATAAGAAGAGATTCAAGTGGTCGTTTTGAATTTTAAGAGAAGTATAAAGATATACTTAGAGATGTGGTTAGTGACAAGAGAATCATTGAGACCACCTTTCAAAACAATGGTCACTAAGGAAGAAAAAGCTTCAATAATGGTTTTAAGTTTCAGAAAAGAGAAGAGTAATCATACCTGAGAGAGAATAGATATATTTACTCAAAAGTTCAGTGTTAGAGATAGAGCACTGAATCATTTCACTTACTAAGTGATTTTAATAGCTGAAGATTAATCTTGAGTGTTCAACATACCCAATTCGCTGATCAAGATATTAAATCTTGTCTCATAAAGTGGCTTGGTGAAAAGATCAGTGAGTTGATACTCAGTTGGAACGAAGTGAAGTTCAGTATCACCATTCATAACATGATCTCTGATAAAATGATATCGGATCTCGATATGTTTGGTCTTGGAGTGAAGTACAGGGTTGTGTGCAATAGCAATAGCACTAGTGCTATGAAAATAAATAGAAACCTTTGAAAACTGAAGGTCGTAGTCCAGCAGCTGATGTTTCATCCAAACAATTTGGGAACAACAGCTACCAGTAGCTACATATTCAGCTTCTGCTGTTGATGTGGACACTGAATTTTGCTTTTTACTTGTTCAGCTCAACAACTTTGCACCTAGAAGCTGACAGCCACCAGTGGTGCTTTTCCTATCAATTTTGCAATCGGCAAAATCACTATCCGAATAACCAATAAGGTCAAAACTTGAACCTTTAGGCTACCAAAGACCTATGTTAGGAGTTCCCTTAAGATATCTGAATATGCATTTGACAGCGATCAGATGGGATTCCTTRGGTTCAGCTTGATATCTTGCACATAAGCAAGTGGAGTACATGATATCAGGTCGGCTAGCTGTGAGATACAGCAGGGAGCCGATCATTCCTCTGTAAAGAGTAACATTTACAGGCTTTCCATTTGGATCCTTGTTGACAGTGAGTGGAGGAGCCATTGGAGTCTTCATAGATGAACTGTTCGATAGATGAAACTTCTTCAGCATGTCTCAAACATACTTACTTTGGTTGATAAAGATACCTTTATCTGTTTGTTTGATCTTGAGACCTAAAAAGAATGTTAGTTCTCCCATCATGCTCATCTGATATTCTTTCTTCATGGGTTCAGCGAAACAAAAACATAAAGAGGGATTAGTGGAACCAAAAATAATATCATCGACATAAATTTGGACGAGAATGATGTGACCTTTAAGTTTCCTAAGAAATAAGGTCTGGTCAATCTTTCCATGAGAGAATTTCTCAGAGATGAGAAAAGAAGAAAGGGTATCAAACCAGGCATGAGGTGCCTGCTTTAACCCATAAAGGGCTTTATCCAACCTATAGACGTGGTTTGGATACTTAGGGTCAAGAAACCCTGGAGGTTGTTCAACATAAACTTCCTCTTGAAGTTTTCCATTAGGGAAAGCGCTCTTTACATCCATCTGAAATACCTTGAAGTCTCTATGGGCAGCAAAGGCTAGAAACAGTCGAATAGCTTCGAGTCTATCCACTGGTGCGAAGGTTTTGTCATAATCGATGCCTTCTTCTAATCTATAACCCTGAGCAACAAGTCGAGCCTTGTTACGGGTCACCACACCATCTTCATCCAACTTGTTACGATAGACCCATTTGGTGCCTATCACTGATTTGTTAGAAGGACGTGGGATAAGGTACCAGACTTTGTTCCTATCAAACTCAATGAGCTCCTCTTGCATGGCAAGGACCCAACTACGGTCAGAGATAGCATCATTGATTTTATTGTGTTCAACTTAAGAAAAGAAGTTGACAAAGAGACATATATTACCTAGACCACGACATGTCTTGATACCTGCATCTGGATCGCCAAGAATTTAATGAACTGGATGGCTTTCACTGATGGATCAGTGTTTGAAGTAGAAGGAGGAACACAGCTAATGGGCACTGCAGCGATCTCTAAAGAAGATGCGGTGGAGTGACTAGCTGTAACTAGAATGATGAGTGGATCATCTTCAGCTTCAGGAGATTTAGTGTTGAGAGGAGCACTGTAAGAAGCTTCAAGTTGTCCATAGTGAGAGAACATCCATTTTTCTAATTTATCGTCATCATTTAAGATGGGTTTTGAATTAGCTGACTGAGATTCGTCAAAGATGACATGAATAGATTCCTCTATTGTCTCTCTTCGTTTGTTGAATACTCTGAAGGCTTTGGATACCGAAGAATATCCAAGAAAGATTCCTTCATCAACTTTGGGATTGAACTTTCCAAGTTGGTCACTGTTGTTGAGAATGTAACAAGTACAACCAACTATGTGAAGAAAGCTTATGGAAGGCTTTCGTCCATGGAAGAGTTCATAGGCTGTCTTCTTGAATCTTTTCACGATCAGGGATCGTTTTGAGTGAAACAAGCGGTGTTGACAGCTTCAGCCCAAAATTGAGTAGGGAGATGGGATTAGCTAAGCATTGATCGAGCTGCCTCAATGATTGTTCGATTTCGTCTTTCAACGACCCCATTCTGGTGAGAAGTTCTCACTGAAGAGAAGTTATGAGAGATTCCCTTGTCCTCAAAGAAGTTATCCATAGTACTGTTTTTGAATTTTGTGCCATGGTCACTTCTGATAGATCGTACTTTAACGTTGTTTAGTACTTCTATCTTTTTGATGAACGAAATGATTTCTTTAGGTGCTTCATCCTTGGATCTGAGAAAGAATACCCAAGTATACCTGACATACTCATCAACAATGACAAGTGTTAACTTCTTTCCAGCAAGGGATTGCATGTTGACTRGACCAAAGAGATCCATATGCAATAGCTAAAGAGGTGCAGTCACTAAAGAGATTTGCTTCGACTTGAAGCTAGCTCTTGTGTGTTTTCCTTTTTCACATGCTGGGCAAAGAGATTCCTTTGCAAAAGAGTATTGAGGAAGACCAGTGACAAGATCATTTCTTGACAGCTCACTGAGTGTCTTGAAGTTGAGATGAGATAGCCGTTTATGCCATAACCAGTTAATATCTGATGAGGCTTTAGAGAAGAAGCAGTTATTCTCGGTGAGGGAAGAATTCATATTGATGATGTATACATTCTCTAGATGAGAACCAGTTAAAGCAACCTTTTCATCTTTTTCAAGAACATGACATGAATTCTTTGAGAATTTAACTGTATAATCTTTATCACATAGTTGAATGATGCTAAGAAGATTGTGCTTCAGTCCTTCAACATATGCAACGCGATTGAAAGTTGTTGCACCATTGGTTAATATACCAAAACCTTTGGTATATCCTTTTCCATTTCCACTGAAGGTTACGGAAGGTCCTCTTTCTTCCTTGAAATGAGTTAGAAGGGATTTATCTCCAGTCATATATCTTGAACATCCGATATCAATATACCATATGCCTTTGACATCCTGTACAAGGAAACAAAATAAGAATGCTATTGGTACCCAACTATCGGGGTCTAGCTTTATTAGAGGCTTCATCATCTGATGCTAAAGAACCAACAACAGTAGATGGCATCACCGAACCTGAAGAGGTTTGAGTGGAAAGAGGAACAACCTCTGATACTAATAAGATAGTTTCAATGTAAGTCTTCACTGAGCCTGATAAAGAGGCTTCAGTTGTAGGAACTACAACGTCTGATGCTGAAGATTTTTCAGTAGGAGTTGTCTTTGTTGAGCCTGAAGAAGTGGCTTCAACGGTTTTCTTCACTTTGGTTGCTAGTGCAGCCTTTGTGGATGATTTCACCTTGGTTGATTTCTCAGCCTTGGCTACTTTCTTGTCCTTAGCTGGCGAACCAGCTTTGGTGGCAGAAGGATACTTGCTGGCAATATGTGTTTTCTCACCATAGTGTTTACACTTCCTAAAGCTGAGAGTAGCTTTAGGGCCAGGAAGTATTAGACTAGAAGGGGGACCAGCTCCAAGGATTCCCTTCTCAGTGGTTCTAGGAGGAACTTTTGAGGAATTGGATTTCTTAGGTGAAAAGTTCACCTTGAGCTGTGACTTGGATTTCTGATGGGATTCAGATTTCCTAGTCCCTGAAGAGGAAGAAGCTTTACAAGCTGAAGGAATAGACCTAGATCTATTAGACTTGTTAGACTTCTTGGGAAAGGATGCCGTGACAACAGATTTACCTTTGTCTTTGCATCCAGAATTCAAAGGAGTTCCTGCAAGATGACTCTCAGTAAAAGAGGAAAACTGAGAGGAAGAAGTGTTGGGAATAGAAGAGACGAAGGTAACAAATTTGAGCATGGACATGTCTTTAACACATTCTTCCTGATCATAGGAGAATCCTAGACCAGTCGTTATCCTGGCAGGGATCTGAGCGTTAATAATCTCAGAGGCCTTAATGGAATATTTGCACCACCCTTCAATGGTAGCTTTCTCGGCCTTGAGTTCAGCGATTGCTCGCTCACGCTCAGCGATAGCCTTCTCACGTTCAACAGTGATGGCTTGGTTTACAATAACCTGATCTTTAAGATTTTCCTCGACAGAGGTCAGTTGTTTGATCTTAGAATGGCAAATCTTCAATTGCTCTTGAAGATCAATGTTAAACATTTCTGCTTTCGATTTGCCATTGAGGGCATTGTAAAGGTCAACCGTCAGCTTATCCAGTGTAGAAAGACTAGAAGAAGAAGAGGGTTCATTCAGAAAACATACACGAGTAGAAGAAGAAGATGGCTCAGAGGAAGTAGATGCTTCTGAAGATCCGAGGATGATTCATCTATGGTCATCAAGCAGACATAGGCTTTATCCTCTTCATCCGAGGATGATTCATCGGATGACTCAGCCCAGTCACGATCTTCAGCAATAAGGCCTTTAGCCTTTCGCTGGTTGTTCTTCATCTTCTTGTACTTCTCCTTCAGTTTTGAGTATTTCTCATCTTTGGTCCTGAAGGAGGAAGGAGCTTTAGAGGATGGAGTCGTAGTCTTCTTTGATCTGCATTCACCTACAAACTGTCCGGGCCGATGACAGTTGTAGCAGACAGCTGAAGCCTTGTCTATTCTTTCAGACTTTGGCTTTTCCCTAAGGGACAGCTGAGGAGATCTGCGGAAGTTGCTCTTACTGGCGAACCTCCTAAATGACTTAGTCAGGAGTGCCAGGGACTCATCAAAATAAGTTAAATCAGATTCTTGAATATCCTCAGAGATAGAAGAATCTATCTCCGTGATAACAACGGGAGGAAGAGAAGAAACAATTGGGGTAGAAGAAGTTTCAACTGAAGAAGCCTCAGAGATCAAAGCCAATGGAGAGCTTTTCATTTCCCTGGACTCTTTTACAAGATTCCTCATTAGTTGACGAGATTGCTCATGGTTAAGCAGAATCCCATATAAAGTAGAAAGAGAAAGAATGGACATGTCATTTGACATCTTGAGACACATGGAAAAGGTGTCCCAAGACTCTGGAAGGTATTCTAGAAACTTGGTTAAAGTTTTAGAATTACAATATTCCCTGCCGACAACCCTAAGATCAATAATAAGGCAGTTAAATCTTTGATGTACTTCAGACAGCGTCTCAGACTTTCCACACAGAAAGCTTTCATACTGTCTTACTAGATTGATCTTTCTGGTATCTTGAACGTGAGTGGTTCCTTCATATTGGATACAAAGTGTGTCCCACATGGATTTAGAAGTTTTGAGTTTCATCACTGAGTGATAAATCTCATCAAGAAGAGACATAGYTRTTATAGACYGAGCACGCGTGTCTATAGCTATTTTCTTCTTGTCTTCATCGCTCCATTGATGTGGGAGCTTTGGAATCTGCCGTTCAGGAATCACGACATTTGTAGCTGTTGCTGGAACAGCCGGATCAATAGCAAATGGAATATATGGTCCATTTTCTATATAATGTGAAATTTCAGAATCCACACCTTCAAGAAAGAGGGACATCCGGTTCTTCCAGAGACTAAAATTGTCATGGACAAACTGGAGAGGTTTGGCAAGAGAGCCATTATCTTGTGTTTGTGTGTTTGTAATTTGTAAAGCCATTTGTAAGCGGTAAAGTTATCTAAGAAAGGAGATAAACTAATACTGATAACAGCTAAACAGAAAGAGAGAGAGAAAGCATTGCTCTGATACCACTTGTTGGTCCCTTGAGGGTCTACAAGATTAGTAAAAGAGTTTGTAGAAGGGGGGGAGGATGAATACAAACACAATATTTTCAAATTTAAAATATATATTGATAAAGAAGATCAATACAGATTTTACAAGATTGTTTGCTTAAAGATAAGGTGATAAAAATCTATTTGAACAATCTTTAGTTACACACTAAATCTTAGCAATACAAGAAAAGAAATGCTGTAAAGAAGATCCTTTACTTAAGCTAGAAAATGGTTGAAGTAAGAATTAGGGTTAGGGAGTGAGTTGCGCGCACTCTATTCATAAGGACAAGACAACAAAAATCGTGCTAAGCAAGCTTCCTTTTATCGCTGAATGTTGGAATGACCTGAAGGTCTCTTCATCATTCGCTGAAGCTTAAGCAGTCTTCACACAAATATAGACAGGCTTGTAATCGCTGAGTACCGCTTCAGATCACGTACTCTCCAGTCTCTAATCTTCAGTTTCAGTCTTCGACGTTTGCTGAAGGTTCTTTGGTGTGAGTGTTGTCTTCTTGAAGTATCGCTGTTTCTGATAACTTTACAATACAAGTTCTTCAGCGATCACTGAACATGCTCAGTGAAGATCACTGGAACTTAAAAGACAAAAACATAAATACAACGTAAGTGAAAAGGGATTATCATCAATTCATTAAGAGAGAGGATCAACAACATTGTTCCACATATGCTGCTATATCTTTCTTGAGACCTGGCCACCAATAAAAAGATTTCAAGTCTTTGTACATTTTGTTGGTACATGGATGAATCGAATAGCAAGATTTATGACTTTCAGTCAATATGGTTTTCCATGTGTTCCATAGCTTGGTACCCATATTCAGCCTTGGAAAAATAACATTCCTTCGTTGTTTGTTTTCATGGTAGAAATCATCTTTCTCACTTTTTTGGACTTCTGGTTTTCTTCTTTAATCGCTTCTTTTTGGTTTTTCAAAATCTCTTGACGAAGGTCTCGAGTCAAGCAGATTTTTATTGCTCTGATCGTGCCACTTCTTTCCTTTCGGCTCAAAGCTTTGGCCACCACGTTTGCCTTTCTTGGGTGATAGAGAATTTCACAATCGTAGTCGTTAACGAGTTCAATCCATCGCCTCTGCCTCATATTCAGATCCTTCTGGTTGAACAAGTGTTGTAAGCTTTTGTGGTCAGTGTAGATTTTGCCCTTTGTCCCTAGCAGGTAGTGTCTGCATATCTTTAAGGCAAATATTACAGCTGCTAATTCCATGTCATGTGTTGGGTATTTCTTCTCATGATTTTCAATTGTCGCGATGCATATGCAATTACCTTTTCCCTTTGCATCAAGAGACAGCCTAAGCCAAGCTTCAATGCATCATTATAAACAATGAAGTCCTCTGTTCCATCGAGTAGAGATAAAACTGGTGCGCTATATAAGCGATTCTTCAAAGTTTGAAAGGCTTTTTGTTGTTCCTCAGCCTAATGAAACTTGATATCTTTTCGAGTCAACTTGGTAAGTGGTACCTCTATTTTAGAAAAATCTTGAATAAATTTGCGGTAATAACCGGCCAAACCTAGAAAACTTCTGACTTCTAAAGGATTTCTTGGTGCATCCCATTTCTCTACTGCTTTGATTTTTGATGGATCTACTTGTACTCCTTTTTCTGATATCACGTGTCCCAAAAACTGAACTTCTTGTAACCATAACTCACATTTTGACAGCTTAGCGTATAACCTTTCTTTTCTTAAAAGACTCAGGACCAGACGGAGGTACTCTGCATCTTCCGCCTCTGTCTTCGAGTAAATAAAAATGTCATCCATGAACACAATTACAAACTTATCGAGATATTCTTGGCATACTTTGTTCATTAAGTCCATGAAGGCTACAGGTGCATTTGTTAATCCGAAAGGCATAAACAAAAATTCATGATGCCGTACCTGGTTTGGAATGCCATTTTTGCAATATCATTTTCTTTAACTTTCAACTGATGGTAACCTGATCGTAAGTCAATCTTTGAGAAATAACTGGCTCCCACCAGCTCATCAAACAAATCATCAATCCTGGGCAATGGATATTTGTTCTTTTGTTCAACTTTTGATAATCAATGCACATACACATAGTCAAACAAAACTGGAGCTCCCCATGGTGAAGTACTTGGTCTGATAAATCCCTTGTCTGACAAATCCTTCAATTGTGTAACCAGTTCTTTCAACTTTGATGGAGCTAATCTGTACGGTGCTTTTGCTACAGGTGCTGCTCCAGGTATTAAGTCAATCCCGAACTCAATAACTCTATCTGGAGGTAATCCTGACAAGTCTTCTGGAAAGACTTCAGGATATTCACTGACAATCAGAATTAATTATTACTTACTCTTTTCTTTCTTGTCATCAATTATGTAAGCTAGAAACCCTTGGCATTTCTTTTGAGTACATTTTCTTGCTTTCAATCACATATAGTAGACTGGTACGATAATCCTGATGATCACCGTAAATAACTACTGTCCCTCTATTTGGCAATATTATTCTAATCATCTTCTTATCACAAATAATACTGGCCTGATTATCGGCCAACCAATCCATTCCCACTACTATATCAAAATCTTTCATAAGCATGGGAAACAATCTGATCGGTAGCTCACAACCCTCAATCATGATAGTACAGTTTTTGGACACATAGTTTACATATACTTGACTGTTAGTAGTATAAACTACTAACTTTTCGTCAAGAGGCACAAAATTCATACGAGCACATAAGGCAAATGATGGGGATACAAACGAGAAGTTTGCACCCGAGTCAAATAACACTTTAGCATGTAATGATATCACGGGGAAAGTACCTGTTACAACATCAGTTGTAGTTTCTGCTTCGTGTTTGGTCATTTGAAAAGATCGACCCCGGCGCCCCACCTGAGCCTCCTCTGCTCATACTCGGTCTTCCACGGCCAATCAATGTATTGCTCCCCATGGTAAGCTGTGGAGCTTTCAACTGTAGGCAATTGTTTTTGAAATGGTCTGGCGAATTGCAATGAAAACATTTTCTGTTTTGTCGACAGAAATTTGAAGTATGCCCAATTTCACCACAATTAAAACATTTTATTGGCTCTATTTTACATTCCCCTTGGTGATATTGTAGACACCGGGGACAGGCTCTCTCTTTTGGTCTCTGCATCGGTTTATTATTATATCTGGTAGTTTTTGATCCTTGATGACTTGCCGAAGACTCCTCCCATTTTCTTTTCTCGATTTTCTTTCCTTCCTCGCTTCTATTCTTGTTCCTCCCCGTAACTTCTGCTGCATCGATTGCCAATGGAAAAGTGGCAGGATTTATTGCGATAACAAATTCTCTGATTGAGGGTTTTAAACCCCAAATATACTGTTCCACCTTTCTAGCCTCTGATGAAATGTAATGTTCAGCGAATCTTGAATACTCTATAAATTTTTCTGTATATTCTCTGACTGACCCAGAGCTCTGTTCCAGTTTTAAGAAGTCTTCTTCCATTTGTCGGACTGCTGTTTTAGGAAAGAATTGCTCTTTGAATCTCTTCACAAATTTTGTCCAAGATAAGGTCCGCAAAACGTCTGTTCTTTCCAGGGATTCTACTTCCCACCAAAATAACGCATTAGATTTTAACATAGAGACTGCAAACCTGACTTTATCTGATTTTGCACATCGAATGGTGTTGAATACATACTCTATTTCTTTGATCCAACACATAGCTTTAATCGAATCTCTTTCTCCTGAGAATGTTGGTGGTTTGCAAGTCAAAAACATCTTTATATCTCCTTCCCTGTTATTGATAACTGGAACGGCTGGATTAATATGAACTCTACCAGTCTCGATTCTGGCAGATATTCTCATAATAGAAGTCAAGGTTTCCCTTAGATTTGTCATTTCTTCTGCCTACATGTCTCAAGTCACATATTCTGGTTGTTGTATCTGTTCTTGATTGATATTGGATTCTACTTGATCAGTATCATTTTCTGGATGACTAGCTCTGCCTCTAATTTGCCCTCTGCTCCTTCCTCTGCCTTTTCCTCTGCCGAGGTACCAATAGGAGTAAGAATAAGAGAATCTTCCTCTTCATTAGTGAGGTTGGGGCGGGTGATCCTTTCCGACCTTCTGGATTACAAAGTAAATTAACATATTTTCACATTCCCAAATATAATAAAGTATCCAAGTTCAGTTATGTACATGTAAATTCAAAATTACATTAGCCAGATGTAATCCGAAAATACCTTACTCACTGATCTTTTTAACTTATCATATTCATTCCAAAGGTGCTAACTATGTCTGGGACCCTAATATGCAATAAAACAGTTTAAGTCTATGCATCATGCATGTGAATACCTAAATCCATTAAACTCAGGCTCTGATACCATCTATGTAACACCCCAAAATCCATACATTGCATATAAGACTTATTTTATACATAGAATACATGTTTTTCCCACATAGGTCCATAATACAAGAGACTAAAATATACATCTCAAAAATTCCAAAAAGTACATGCTCTTGTATCTCTATATCTCTACTTCAAACATGGCTAAATAAGATCTTCATGTAGCTTAAACACATAGGGAAATAATTCACAGAATGCTCTTTCCCTTATTATCATTACCTGCACACATATTTTGAAAACACAAAATGAGGGTTAGACATGAATGTCTAGTGGGGTTCCCTTCTTATGCAATGCAGGGTGAAAACACCAAAACATTTTAAATCGTTCATTCTATATAGCAAAGAGTAAAATTCATAATCTGTATCGGGCTTCTGGTTCCATAACTAGACTTGAAATATATTTCAAGAAACAGGACCAGAGTCCCTCTGGTTCCTCTACCGGGGTCTCTGATTCTTCGACCAGAGCCTCTGGTTGTACTAACCAGAGCTTCTGGCTCATGTAATTTCTTTTAGTTAAGCTTCCAACTAATAAGAGAACATTTTTCATAAAAGAATAGTTAAAAAGGGTTCATGCTCGACCAGAGTCTCTGGTTGTACTAACTAGAGCTTCTAGTTCAACAGACATGACCAACCAGAGCCTCTAGTTCAACGTGTAAGTCGACCAGAGCCCCTCTGGTCTGTCTTTAGTTGAAAAAAACTAAGTATAACATCCTCTTTCTTAAACTTCTTAAAATACGATTTTAACACAGAAGCTCATATCATTAGATACAAAGCCTCTGGTCCAACTAGTGCATTTAGTAAAAACTCGCATATTCCTCAATTTCAATAACTAGAACCTTCTGGTTTGATAATAAGGACCAACCAAAGCTTCTCTGGTTCGTCATAAAATGGCCATTCTGTTCCAAAACACTTTTATTCAAAATTAATGACCACGGGTCATATTTTCCCGTAACCATAACATCAATACTATTATTTCCAATAAGAACACGTCTCTGAATCCTCAAATCACTAAGAAGAGGGAACTCCAATCTGTTGCAATCTTAATAGATATAATAGCGATAGTTATACCATGCACACACACAACGACCATCCTTATTTCATCCATAACTCCCCTTTTTATAGCAATAGCTATCCATCGCACACAACGACCATCCTTATTTCCCGAGAAATTCTTAAGAACTATTTCATCCAATGACAGGCTGCAGACATTTCTGTCAGAGTGAACCTCGTTCATAGTTTTAATCAAATCATAATCTCAAAACATGTTTATATTCAAACCCTTCAATCCACAAGAACAATCTGTTCCACATATGATTTCTCAAATCATCTGTTCCTCTTTAAATCCTCAAAACAAGATATCAAATTCGAAATTGTTGTAACATAGTTTCTGCTTAATTTTCTGAAACAGATTCAAATTCCAGAATCATAAAATACTTCCTTTAAAACTGTTTAGAACAGATTTACCAAATTCTTTTAAATCTTTAAATCATCAATACTCCATAATTTTTATAAGATCAAACAGCAGATAACAACTTCACAATTTGTAAATAAACAATAATTCAAAACTCACCTTAAGACCACATATTCTGCAGGTTATCACGCAGCAATTAACATAATCCTTAAACAACAATTTTTTTTAAGAATACTTTTTAAGAACACCTTTACCGCCCTTTAATACTCATTTTTTGTAAAATAGGAAACTGATAAGATTTTTATCTTATCTTCTTCCTTTTATATTTAAGATGAGGCGATGATGGGTATTATACTAATATAAAAATCCTTGGGCGGCGAGAGATAATGATTTAAAAACTATCCTTTCTTACTCATTAAGTTTTTGAGTTTAATAATAATAATAATAATATCCCCACATATTATATAATGTTTCCACATGCATGCATAATATCAGATTATCACGTATGTGCACATAATTCATGCATTTATGTCAATATTTCATACATGCTACCACATAATTCACATAATAAACACATAAAATTACCTCAACCCCAGGTTTGTAGAAAACCCAGTAATAACAAGCTCTCTTGCAGAAAACGAAATCGATGGCTGGGAGAAGAAGCTTGACATCTGACGCCATGTCATAATCTTCATCATCTTCATTGTCAATGGCGTCGTCCTCCCCATCTTCTTCCTTCTCTTCCCCGTCTTCTTCTTCCTCTTCTATGTCCATGGACTGGGCTATAGAAGAAGGACCTGCAAGAGATGAAGGGTGAGCATTAACAGGCTCAGAGTTAGAAGAAATGAAGGGATAGGAAGAGGAGTACCTGAGGGCCCATCAGTGACCTCCAAAGGATTGGCACTGGCATGAGAAAAGATGTCCTCGAGAGGATGGCATCTGTATGCTGAGGAGCATCGAGAGGAGCAACCTCAGGTCTAGTCGTGTGTGTTTCAGTATCAGGGAGGACATTCGCTGATATATATCATCAACTCGTGTAAAAACCAAAGAAGGAGGATAATAGAAAATGGTTGAGAAGAGACGTGGGTGTTCAGCAATGGCGGCACTGATATTCTCACCTTCAGTTATTTGGGTCACTGAGGAGGTTGGGGTAGGTGCCACTGATACGACAGTGATTGTAGGAATCACTGAAGAGCTAGGAGGGTTAGCTAAAATTACCTCTGGGTTAAGGTTGGTTTCAATAGCTGAAACCGGTCGAGAGGTTTCTGCCAGAGATGTGGCTATCACTTTTTTGGCTTTCTTGGCTCTCTGAGGAGAACCAAGAGTTTGTTGAGAAGGTCTTTCGGAGGATGTTTTGGTGGTTGGGCTGGGGGGGGGGGGGTTGCCCTTTGTCCTGCCCACCTGAGGAGAGGAGATAGTGAGGGACACAATAGAAGAGAGTGTCACATCATTGTCCCTCAGCTTATGATCCATAATTCTGGATCCAAGATTAGAAACATGAAGGTTGCCTTCCGTGGAGTATTTATCTTCAAAGATCTTAGCAAAGACCATGGAAAGGAACCTGGTGTAAGGCACGACCTTTTCTTGCTGGCGCTTGTTCAGCTTTTGCACCAGGTCATTGAAAATGACCGCAACATAATTTATATTGCGACACTGAATCACAAAAACACCAATCGTCAAGGCGATCCTAGAGGCCTGGTCCTGACCTCCAGTCTTTCCACCCATAGACTGGATGAAGTGAGTGAACATGTATTGCCAGATCGCTGATATCCTGTTCTTTTTAATATTCGACAAGGACTTGATGGGAGCATTTGAGTCCTTCTTCATTAGCCATTGATAGCCAATGGCGTCGAGACATTCGATAATCTTGGCCGTTGTGGGTTCGCTGCCGAAGGGCCTTTGGGAAGGCGAAGAACCATCCTCATCATGTTTACGCCAAACTTCACGGACATGCGATTGAAGGTGAACTTGACTTGTTTAACTTGGCGGCCATGCTTGTCTTCGACATCGACCACCTCAGCAGTGAACCAGAACTGTTGTAATAGTTCTTTAACCATGATGGGTTCATGGTTGAGGGCAAAACCGAGTGACGAGTGTTTGAGAAATTCAGCCGCCTCTTGGTAATACGCCTTGGATGAAGGGATGTCCAACAAGGCAATGTGGTTGTTGACCTTGAAGGACACCTCGTCGAGGGTGAATCCAACGTTCTTGGCAGCCAACTATTTTTAATAAGAGTGAGATAAAACAGTCTGTTAGTAAACCAAGATTTGTGTTGGAGAGGTATATAGATGAAGTTTTTGAAACAAGAAAAACTTCTTTTGAAAAATCCTTGAAGAAGGATTAGGGTTTTTGAAGTAGAATGTGTTTAAAGAAAAGTGATTATAACCAAGTAAGAGTTGGTTTAATAATCATCGATGTTTAACATTTTAAGAGAACAACATTCTTAAAATTATTAAACGTATTTTTTAGAAGAAGATTTAAGAGAAGAAATCGTGACCTTAACAATTGTAGAGTGAAAGGTCGTGGAAGAACTTGAGAGAGTTTTGAGATAATTTTTTGCTTTATAATTTCAACAGAGTTTCGTCTTTGAAATGATGAAAGAATATAGAGAAAAGTGGAGGAGATGTCTCATATTTATAGGTAGGAGGAGAGAGAAAAATATGAGAGAGAGAGAGAGAGAAAAGACGACGATTGAGGAAAGGGGGCATGATGAGAAAATGTCACGTTCTCATATGTGATTAGATGGCAGTAAATAAGGTAGCGTATAACAGTACCTTTTTGCGTGTCTCAAAGCGTTGCACATTGTAAATAGAGAATGTCGTCATTAAGACGGTTTATTAACTATTTTCTTTTAAAAACGAAAAGGTTTTTAAGAAAAAGAAGAGTCATTTAGTGTTTAACTAAACAATGAAAAGACTTTTTAAAACATTTTTATCAATGAAGTCAGAATCCTTCAGTGATAGTTTCAAGGCATCATTGTCAGTGATAAAAGAATCACTGAATCTGGCATTTAAAAAACATTTGAATCACTAAACATAAAGCATTCAGTGATCATATTTATTTTTAAGAGAATAAGTACATAGAGATATACTTATTTATGGTTAGTGATCTAAGAATCACTAAAACCAACGTTTAAAACATTTTCGTCACTAAATAAGAAAAGCTTTAGTGAAGGTTTTAAGTTTTGAAGAAAAGAGAAAAGTAATCATACCATTGAGAGAATGGATACATTTACTCAAGAGTTCAATGTCAGGGATAGAGCACTGAATCATTTCACTTCCTGAGTGATGTTAATTGCTGAAGATTATTCTTCAATGTTTAGCATCCCCAGTTCGCTGATCAAGATATTAAATCTTGTCTCATCAAGATGTTTGATGAAAAGGTCAGCGAGCTGGTACTCAGTTGGAATGAAGTGAAGTTCAATATCACCATTCATAACATGATCTCTGATAAAATGATATCGGATCTCGATATGTTTGGTCTTGTAGTGAAGTACAGGGTTATTTGCAATTGCAATAGCACTAGTGTTATCACAATAAATAGGAAACTTTGAAAACTGAAGATCATAGTCCATCAGCTGGTTTTTCATCCAAACAATTTGGGCACAACAACTACCAGCAACTACGTATTCAGCTTCAGCTGTTGATGTGGACACTGAGTTTTGCTTTTTGCTTGTCCAGCTCACCAACTTTCCACCTGGAAGCTGACAACCTCCAGTGGTGCTTTTCCTATCAAATTTGCAACCTGCAAAATCACTATCCGAGTAACATATTAAGTCAAAGCCTGAACCTTTAGGGTACCAAAGACCCATGTTAGGAGTTCCCTTGAGGTATCTGAAGATGCGTTTAATAGCAATCAGATGGAATTCCTTCGGTTCAACTTGATATCTTATAGTAGATGATATCTGGTCGACTAGCTGTCAGATACAGCAGCGAGCCGATCATTTCTCTATAAACAATATCATTTATAGGCTTTCCATTTGGATCCTTGTTGAGAGAGAGTGGATGAGGCATTGGAGTCTTCATAGATGAATTGTTTGATAAATCAAACTTCTTCAGCATGTCACGAACTACTTAATTTTGTTGATAAAGATACCTTTATCAAATTGTTTGATTTGGAGACCTAAAAAGAAGGTTAGTTCTCCCATCATGCTCATCTGATATTCTTTCTWCATGCGATCAGCGAATCGAAAACACAAAGAGGGATTAGTGGAACCAAATATAATATCATCGACATAAATTTGGAGTAGAATGGTGTAACCCTTAACTTTCCTAAGAAATAAGGTCTGGTCAATCTGTCCACGAACAAATTTCTCATAGATGAGAAATGAGGAAAGGGTATCATATCAGGCACGAGGAGCCTGTTTAAACCCAAAAAGAGCTTTATCCAAACGATAGACATGGTTTGGATACTTAGGGTCAAGAAACCCTGGAGGTTGTTCAACATAAACCTCCTCTTGAATTTTCCCATTTAGGAAAGCTCTCTTTACATCCATTTGGTAGACTTTAAAGTCTCTATGGGCAGCAAAGGCTAGAAAAAGTCGAATAGCTTCGAGTCTATCCACTGGTGCAAAGGTTTTGTCATAATCGATGTCTTTTTCTAATCTATAACCCTGAGCAACAAGTCGAGCCTTGTTACGGGTTACCACACCATCTTCATCCAACTTGTTGCGATAGACCCATTTGATGCCTATCACTGATTTGTTAGAAGGACGTGGGATAAGGTACCAGACTTTGTTCCTATCAAACTCAATGAACTCCTCTTGCATGGCAAGGACCCAACTAGGGTCAGAGATAGCATCATTGATTTTATTGTGTTCAACTAAAGAAAAGAAGTTGACAAAGAGACATATATTACCTAGACCACGACGAGTCTTGATGCCTGCATCTGGATCACCAAGAGTTTGATGAATTGGATGGTCTTTAGTCCATCGTTGAGTTGATAGAGGAATTTCATCTAAGTAGGTTATAATATATGTGTTTCGTTAACTCTTACAAATTGGGTTAAGTGAATTTTTGGTAGAATTATACATAACATATTTGTACCATATGTTTAACCAACTTGTACTTCAGACTAGTTTTGTGTCTAAAGTTGAGTTTATACCTATTTTTGCATAAAGTTGAGAATATAGACTTGAAGGGTTAAAACTTCCAAATAGTTAAACTTTATATATATATATATATATATATATAATTAAAAAATTAATATATATATATACATGTATGCATGAATGACGGTCTTCATGACCGCCTCATTCTCATATTTTTCTTCTCTCTCTCAATTTCTCTCTCTTTAAATCTCTCACCTTCTCTCTAAATTTTACGTCAAGTTACTAAGGGGATCGAATTAACAAATATATATTCGGAATCCACTCTTCGAACCATTCTTAAAGGTATAAATTTCATTCAATTTTATTAAAGTGTTTATGTTAGGGTTAGCGACCATTGGACTTGTTTTACTGTTTAGTATGTTGAAGTATGTTTATAGCATGTAAATGTAGCGAATCATGAAATTTGAATCATAAAAGTTAGTCGGAAATTACGGAATCGAATTTTACCGATAATGCAACTCCTGTACTTTGGCAGTGTATAACTCACAAACCGTAAGTTGCAATAAGCTCATATTTTGCAATTAGAAAGATCATACTGTATACTACAACTTTCATGAAGGAAGGAAAATCTAGTTATGATACTATGTGGCTCGAAACAGTGTGTTTTTTAGTGCTGTTTACACTGTATTTGGGATTAATTTGCAGTTTTGTAAAATTCATATAAAGTAGATGGATGATCCAAATGAGATGATTTAAAAAAAAATAGTGTATGGTACCAATCTACAACTTTTATTTACACAATATAATCTATATTGGTCTTTAAGTAGGGTAAAAATTCTTAGAAWTAAGAAGGACGGAAACGGTTGGATCGAAAGAGAATAAGGTTAAGTTTTACGTTTGAGTATTCAATTCGTATCCTACTGTCCTTCTTGAATCTACGTTTTTTAAGTACATTAAGACTTAAGTAATTTTATTAGAATAGTTATGTTATGGTTTCGATGCTTTGTAAATAGTAACCCGTTTATGCATTTGTTAGGCACGCAGACAAATCAAACTTGATCGTGAATTTCCGTTTGATCGTACGTTAATTGTTAAATTCGGTTAAGGTACAGATTTCATCTCACTTAACACGGGGATAGCCATTTGTATAAGGCTTCCTAAATCCGAGTATATCGGTTCCAAATTCTCATTGTGCTCATCAATTGCTATTGAGCTTTTGTTTCCTTTCGAATTATGATGTACATTCTTATTTGGAACATGGATCATTTTGATCACTTGACTTGTTTGATTGCTTCATTTGAGAAACATTTTACTATAGACTCAATAACCGGAGCACCGGTATTGAGATGTTTCCATGGTGGCTAAAACGATCATGGCATCGTCATTTTTATAGTCCTTAAAGGTGGACTTGATTATGTACCAGTCAAATAGAGGGCGTGTGGATCGATCATAGGAACCGTTATCGAATAATGAATTGGGGCAGTGATTAAATCCACGGAGAGGATTGTTGTGTTGTGCTCACACCCCTTTCCTCACTTATGCCTGAATAGACTGATCATCCTTTGGAAACAAAGCGTCCTCGTGATGCGGTTTGGTCTTCGGACCCTTGACATGCTTTCGGGGCATTTTGGCTTTCTTTTGAATTATCACTTAACGTTATAAATTGCTTTTGAACTTGTTATCTCATATTCATTGTTTAGTTATTATTATCCGTTCCCTGAGCATTAAGCTCACCTGAGATTTTCTTGTCCTCGGCAGGTACATGACTTAGCAGGGATTTTGGGATGAGAGCTACGGAGATGACAATATTGAAGATAACTCCTTAAGTCATACTTTTGTTAAACTTTTGATGACTAATGTAGACATACTGGTATTTTGGGACCGTATTTTGATACACGTTATCTCCGTGTATGGTTATGTAATTATCTTTTGGTAAATATTATTAGCTGCTTTGTTTTATATAACACATTGTTTTTTTATACCAATTGTGGCATCTCCCGTCTTTGACCACGCGGGACGGGGGTGTTACAAGTTGTAGTATCAGCGCTATAGGTTATGATCCTATAGTACGATTTAGGTTTGATCTGTGAGGAATGGGTAGAGCTAAGATAGGATTATCCTAGACTCTATAGTTTCCGAGGTGATAGTGATACGAAAAGAAACAGAAATATGTTTCAAAGAAATTCTACCGGGAGAGGAACCAATCGGACAAGTTAGTGGAAACAACAGAATTATATACCTCCAATTTCTTCTCAGGGAATTTCTAGTAAAGGTTTTTCGAATACAATTTCTCTGTTACGGTGCAAAGATTGTGGTTTTGGAAATCGTCCTGACCCATGTCTTCGAATGAACGACGGATGTTATAACTGCGGTCAACGAGGTCATCTAACTCATGGTTGTAAACAAGGGCCGAAAGATAATGCTAAAGATAAAGAGAAGCAATCTACTGCCGGTGGTCGAGTGCTTACACTATCTGCTGACAAATCTATCGCGGGTATGGTTTATGGTACCCTTTCTATTAACGGTAGAGATGCGTATGTTTTATTTGATACGGGTGCTACACACGCGATTGTTTCTGGAAACTTCAAAGAAAATCCTAAAATGTATGAAAAATCCACCGAGTTTCCTTTACATATTAGTACTTCTATGGTAGTTTAGTATGTATACTTGGTCAATTCCTAAATTGTCCATTATTCATTGGCGATCAAATTCGGGATGTTACCTTACTTCCAATGAAAATGGATCACATTGATATCATCCTTGGCATGGATTGGTTGTCTAAACATCGAGTGACCATCGACTGTAAATCCAAACAAATCATCTTCGGTGACGTCAATGAACCCGAATATGTGTTCCAAGCTGTTTCACCTGAGAAGGGAACTCATGTTATCTAAGAAGTAAATGTTAAAGCAATGGTATGGCAAGGATGTGAAGGATTTTTAGCTTCACTATAAGATCCCGAAGAGGTATGCCTTTGATGTTCCCAAAATCATACAAATCAAATTATCATCCAAGAACAAGAATCAAGATTGAGTAGAGAGAGAATTTCACCAAAGATGATATTAAATTTCTTGAGAGAAAGTACAAATGATTAACAACTCTAATCAGAAATTATGAACTGAACTAATGACAATTAAGAGAGCTAAAACTATTTATACTAAAGAAATAGTAAAAGCTGACTATTACAAAACAATTACAAAGGGAGAACTTGAATACAACTATATAGCACATTCTTGAACCCAACAATCTCCCCCATTGGATTCAAGATCGATACCTTGTAAATCTTGTCTTTCTAAGCCCGAGTAGTGTCCCTAGCCTCCTTAGTGCACTCCGATACTGCAATTTTTCATCAAGCAAGTTCAGAGCATTTATGAGCAGATACCTCTCCTTTGGACTCATTCTTTCAGACTCCGCGACTTTATCATTGTTAGCTTTCCTCGTCTCAAGCGCCCGTCTTACCATCAGTATAGTGCCATCACTATATTTATTTAGCTCGTTGAACCTCATAAACTTCTTTATCCGACCTTCAGCACTATATATCACCCTGAACTCCGATTTTTCAAGAAAAATATACAACGGATAGCCTTCAATATCATCAAGCTCTTGATCTGGTCTTTTCAGATTAATAATCTTCTGATTGTCTTCTAGACACATTTGAATATCAAGAACCATCGATACCTTGACATGACTCCACATATATCTTTTGATAGCATTAAGAGCAACAATTATTCCTTCTCTTCTAATCATCATATTTCGTATTTCATGGTACTTGTGCTCCAGATCTTCTAAATACAAGTTAGAGAAATCAACTTCGCTAAACACCCAGACCTTTCCATCTTGTCGTGTAACGGTGAATACAGGATACAAGACTCTAAGGAGTCTTTGAGCATCAATTTTTTTGATTAAGACGACTCGATGTTTGGTCCGAACTTGGCTGATTGGGAGAGGTTTTGCTTTGAGAAAGTGCTTGTAAACGATAGTCTCGGGTTTCTTTATGAATCCCAAGAATCTTGTCAGCACTGAGAGCTTTGCGGTGTCGAAGAAAGATGTCGAAATAAATGTTTTCAAGGTAAGGCTCTCTGATTCTTGCTCTGTCATAGCCTGGAAAGTTTGCACGAATTGCAAACGGCACATAGTTTTTAGAGAATATTTCAGTTGGATTATAAGCCACTCTCAGAGTTTTAGATGCACCAAGATCAACTGTAGTGGAGGGTTCAGGCAAAGTGTGATGTTCACCCTAGAATGGGAAGACATGATCTTCTTCATTAATATCCGCTTCAAAGTGAAAATACATTCCAGTTGATTTATCAATGTTGTCAATGTCTTCACCAAAATCCTGCTCTCCACCCAGTTCTGTAGCAAATGCTTCGTTGAATCCCACATTGGCCGACAAATCCAGAAGCATCCTTGTTCCTACAGTGGAGTCCGCCGGATTTTCAACCATTGGCTCGATCACTGGATTTGCCTCCAAAATTGTCCCTTTTTCAACAATAATTGAGACTGTAGTCCTTCCCCTTGTTGTTTCCGGGTCAGGACTTTCAATGTTAACTGCTTGAGAAATTGGCTCCCTTTCAACACTTTGAACACGACCAATTAAATCGCTTAGGTAACAATATGATTATCAACAAATCGCACAAAGTTTAACCGACACTAAATCGAACATACCAACAAGCGATTTAAAACTATATCGCTGAGGCTTTACCCGGTTTATCCTAAATCGAACAATCAAGAATTCACACACTAAGCGATTTACACTAAATCGACCAAGAGTTATACGGATTACAATTCAAACACAAACACAATTTTAACACCTTTTTACCAAAAAATTGAATCAAAACATGCAAAATTAAGAGTTTTTGAAGAACATAAACTATTTTCTTAAACTCAAAAATCGATCAAAATTGGTTCAAAACTTGATTAAAATAAAAAATGATGTGAATCAAAGATGTTCAGATAGTAATTGCGAATCTAGTAGTGCAAATTTTAACAATTAACACTAAAAATTTATGCGATTAAAGCCAAAAATGTGCAATTCGGTCGATAGAACTCAAGAACAGTGATGAACAGATGAAGAACAGTCGGTTTAAATCCACTAAATCCATGCAAAATCCTCGGAAAAATTTGTAAATCCTCTAATCAAATTGTTGCAATCTGTGCTCTGATACCAATTGATGTTCCCAAAATCATAGAAATCAGATTTGATCCAAGAAAAAGAATCAAGATTGAGTAAAGAGAGAATTTCACCAAAGATGATATTGAATTTCTTGAGAGAAAGTACAAGTGATTAACAACTCTAATAAAAAATTATGAACTGAACTAATGACAATTAAGAGAGTTAAAACTATTTATACTAAGGAAATAGTAAAAGCTAACTATTACAAAGGGAGAACTTGAATACAACTATAAAGCACATTTTTGAACCCAACATCCTTAAACTTGAAGATATTCCTATTGTTAATCAATTTCAAGACATCTTTCCAGATGAACTTCCAGGAGTTCCTCCGAAAAGGGAAATTGAATTTACAATTGATCTTGTTTCGGGAGCTACTCTAATACCAAAGGCTTCGTATCGTATGGCTCAAATCGAAATGAAAAAACTTAAGGAGCAGCTTGAAAATCTTTCAAACCGTGGTTTTATTCGACCCAGTGTATCTCCGTGGGGTGCACCGATCCTATTCGTTAAAAAGAAAGATGGATCGATGCGGTTGTGTATTGACTATCATGAACTAAATCGGGTCACGGTACGTAATAAATACCCTTTACCTCGTATTAACGATCTCTTCGATCAACTCCAAGGAGGAAATTATTTTTCTAAGATCAACTTAAGGTCTGGATATCACCAACTCTGGATCAGAGATCAAGATATTCCTAAGACTGCATTTCGTACTTGATATGGTCATTACGAATTCATTGTTATGCCATTCGGGTTAACTAATGCTCCAGCCGTTTTTATGGATCTTATGAACCGAGCTTTCAAATATTATTTGGACAACTTTGTTATCGTTTTTTTTGACGATATTATCATACATTCAAAGTCGAAAGAAGATCACGAAACTCACGTGCGTATTACTTTAAAAACTCTTCAAAATAAGAAGTTGTATGCAAAGTTTTCTAAATATGAATTCTGGTTGCATCAAAAGGCATTTTTGGGCCACATTATTTACGGCAAAGGCACTAAAGTCGATCCTAAAGGTTGAGGCTATCACTAACTGGCCAAAACCAACAAATGTTTCTAAAGTCCGAAGTTTCCTAGGTCTAGCAGGTTACTATCGACGGTTTGTTGAAAACTTTTCCCGGATCGCGTTCCCTATGACTAAACTTCTTCGAAAGGAATTTAAATTTGTTTGGGGTGAAGAACAGGAAATTTTTTTTGAAGAACTGGGAAAGAGAATGATTACAACGCCTGTTCTTGCATTGCCATCTGGATCGGGAGGTTTTCAGGTTTATAGCAATGCTTCTAAAAGTGGTATTGGCTGTGTTCTAATGTAGCACGTCAAAATGATTGTGTATGCCTCTCGCCAGCTCAAACCTTATGAAGTAAACTACCCTACTCATGATCTTGAATTGGCAGCAGTCATTTTTGCACTAAAAATATGGCGTCACTATCTGTACGGAGAGACTTGTGATATTTTTACCGATCACAAAAGCTTAAAGTATATCTTTACCCAAAAAGAGTTGAATATGTGTCAACGACGGTGGCTCGAACTTCTTATGGACTACGACGTCCGAATTCAATATCATCAAGGCAAAGCCAATGTAGTCGTCAATGCCCTTAGCCATAAAAGCATTGGTAATGTATCGTTTTTCACCGTTCAGTCACATATTGCTTCAGATCTAGAACGTATGGGTATCACTTTGTGTTATCGTGGTGGAAATAAACTTTTGGCTAGTCTCACGGTTGAACCAACTCTTGTATCTCGAATCAAAGATGCTCAACAAGAGGATGGAGAACTTTGGGCTATCTTTCAAAATGCTAAAGATGATTCGCAGTCCGATTTTCGAGTTGATGATAAAGGTATTATCTGGTTTTCTAATAGACTTTGTGTACCTGACAATTCTGAACTCAATGAAGCATTTATGAGTGAAGCTCATAATTCGTTGTTTTCAATTCATCCCGGATCCACTAAGATGTACAGAGATCTAAAACAGTACTTTTAGTGGAACGGTATGGAACGAGATATAGCAGAATACGTGGCAAAATGTCTTACTTGCCAGAAAGTGAAGATTGAACATCAACGGGCTAGTGGTTTGTTACAACCATTGGAGATTCCAGTTTAGAAATGGGAACATATCTCTATAGATTTTGTGAGAGGACTGCCGAAAACTCAGAGACGACATGATGCTATATGGGTAATAGTTGACCGTTTGACAAAATCGACTCATTTCCTACCTATACAAGAGATGTATCCTGTTAGTAAACTGTCTGATCTATTACAGCGGAAAATCGTGAGGTTGCATGGCACGCCAGTTTCTATCACATCGGACCGAGATCCGCGATTCACTTCKCGATTCTAGAAAAGTCTTCACCGGGCTTGGGGTAAGCGATTGACTATGATTTTAGCTTTTCATCCACAAACAGATGGTCAGACTGAACGAACTATTCAAACTCTAGAAGATATGCTACGGGCTTGTGCTCTTGAGTGATCTGGTGGTTGGGACGAGTCTCTATATCTTGTGGAGTTCGCGTATAACAATAGTTAGCAAGCTAGTATCGGCATGGCCCCGTACAAGGCTTTATATGGTCAGAAATGTAAAACACCTATCTGTTGGAATGAAGTGGGGGAACGAGCTATTGAAGGACCCGAACTTGTCTGGATTACTATTGAACAAGTCGAGATCGCAAAACATAAAAATGAAAGAGGCTCAATCTCGGCAGAAAAGTTACGTTGACAAGCATCGAAAACATTTAGAGTTCCAAATGGGTGATCATGTTTTCCTAAAACTTTCAATGTTATGAGGTATTCGTAGGTTTAGAATTAAAGGTAAACTTAGTCCGAGATATATTAGACCTTTTGAAATACTTGAACGGATTGGAGAGGTTGGGTATCGCCTAGCGTTACCTCTTCGACTATCACATGTCCATAATGTTTTCCATCTCATCGCTCTGCGGATATCATTATCACCCTCTCCATGTGATTGATTATCCGTTGGACAAAGTAGAAAAAGATCTCTCTTATATTAAAGAACCAGAGGCGATAATTAATCGAGAAGATAGACAACTGCGACGAAGGTCAATACCGTTCGTTAAAGTGTTATGGCGAAATCATTCCGAGCGGGAAGCCACATAGGAAATGGAAGAATCTATGCGAAAGGAGTACCCTTATCTTTTCGAGTCATGTAAGTCCTATAACCCTATCTAAATTTTGAGGACGAAATATATTCTTTTTAGGATGGGAGGATTATAATATTCGTGTTTCGTTAACTCGTACAAATAGGGTTCATTGAATTTTTGGTAGAATTATGCATAACATATGTGTACCATATGCTTAACCAACTTGTATATCGGACTAGTTTTGTGTCTAAAGTTGAGTTTATACCTATTTTGGCATAAAGTTGAGAATATAGACTTGAAGGGTTAAAACCGCCAAATAATTARACTTTATATATATATATATATATATAATATTAAAAAAAATAAAAAAAATAATATATATACACGTATGCATGAATTACGGTCTTCATGACCGCCTCATTCTCATTTTTTTTTCTCTCTCTTTAAATCTCTCGTCTTCTCTCTAAATTTTAAGTCAAGTTACTAAGGGGATCGAATTAACAAATATATATTCGGAATCCACTATTCAAACCCTTCTTAAAGGTTTAAATTTCGTTCAATTTTATTCAAGTGTTTATGTTAGGGTTATTAAGATCGGTTTATAAATTGTGTTTATGTCTAAGTTTACGGATTGATGTTGTCAAAATTATGATATATTTGATGCTTAGAATGCTAGGACTGGTTATATTGATGTAGAAATTAAAAGGGTATATGATAGTTTCAATATAGTTAGATTGTGGGTATATGTTTAACCGTACACCAATTGTTCGGTTAAATGTCGAAAGGAGTAAAAACGCATGATTAAGTTTAGGTTAGCGACCATTGGGCTTGTTTTACTGTTTAGTGTGTTGAAGTATGTTTATAGCATGTAAATGTAGCAAATCATGAAAGTTGGATCATAGAAGTTAGTCGGGAAATACAAAATCGAATTTTACCGACAATGCAACTCCTATACTTTGGCAGTGTATAACTCACAAATTGTAAGTCGGAATAAGCTCGTATTTTGCAGTTAGAAAGATCTTAATGCATACTACAACTTTCATGAAGGAACGAAAATTCAGTTATGAACCTAAGTGGCTCGAAACAGTGTGTTTTTCAGTGTTGTTTACACTGTATTCGGGATTAATTTGCAGTTTTGTAAAATTCATATAAAATAGATGGATGATCCAAATGAGATGATTTTGAAAGAAATAGTGTATGGTACCAATCTACAACTTTTATGTACACAATATAATCTATATTGGTCTTTAAGTAGGGTAAAAATTCTTAGAAATAAGAAGGACGGAAACGGTTGGATCGAAAGAGAATAAGGTTAAG
>NW_020201134.1:0-7155 GCF_001531365.2 Cynara cardunculus var. scolymus | reverse complement strand
ATAACCCATTAAGTCATACTTTTGTTAAACTTTTGATGACTAATGTAGACATACTGGTATTTTGGGACCGTATTTTGAGACACGTTATCTCCGTCTATGGTTATGTAATTATCTTTTGGTAAATTTTATTAGCTGCCCTGTTTTATATAACACATTGTTTTTTTAAAAAACCACTTGTGGCATATCCTGTCTTTGACCATGCGGGACGGGGGTGTTACAAGGTAAGTTCAAGAACAGAAAATGAGGCTTCAGCTGCAGTATCTTCGGCAAAAGGAACTATCGCTAAAGGAGCCTCAGATTTAGCGACTGAAACAGGTTCAGATACTGAAGGAATTTCATTCACTCATTGATCAATGTTTGAAGTAGAAGAAGGAATACTACTAATGGGCACGGCAGCGATCTTTGAAGAAGATGCGTTGGAGTGACTAGTTGTAATTGGAATGATAAGTGAATCATCTTCAGCTTCAGGGGATTCCGTGTTGAGAGGAGCACTGTAGGAAGCTTCAGGTTGTCCATAGTGAGAGAACATCAAGTTTCCTAATTCATCCTCGTCATTTAAAATGGGTCTTGAATTAGCTTATTGAGATTCGTCAAATAAAATGAATAGATTCTTCTATCATCTGTGTTCGTTTGTTGAATACTCTGAAGGCTTTGGATACTAAAGAATATCCAAGAAAGATTCCTTCATCAGCTTTGGGATCGAACTTTCCAAGTTGGTCGTGATTGTTAAGAATGTAACAAGTACAACAAAATATTTGAAAAAAACTTATAGAAGGCTTTCTTCCATGAAAAAGTTCATAGGATGTCTTCTTGAACCTCTTTACGATCAGCAATCGATTTTGAGTGAAACAAGTGGTGTTGACAGCTTCAGCCCAGAATTAAGTAGGAAGATGGGATTCACTGAGCATTGATCGAGCAGCCTTAATGATTGTTCGATTTCTCCTTTCAGTAACCCCATTTTGCTGAGGAGTTCTCACTGAAGAAAAGTTGTGAGAAATTCCCTTGTTCTGAAAGAAGTTATCCATAGTATTGTTTTTAAATTCATTACCATGGTCACTTATAATAGATCGTATCTTGATGTTGTTGAGTCTTTCTATTCTCTTGATGAACGAAATGATTTCTTTAGGTGCTTCGTCTTTGGATATGAGGAAGAAGACCCAAGTGTACCTGGCATACTCATCAACTATGACGAATGTAAACTTCTTTCCAGCAATTGATTGCACGTTGACTGGACCAAAGATATCCATGTGCAGTAGCTGAAGAGGCGCAACCACTGAAGATATTTGCTTAGGCTTAAAGCTAGCTCTTATGTGTTTTCCTTTTTCATATGCTGAGCAAAGAGATTCCTTTGCAAAGGAGTGTTGAGGAAGACCAGTGACAAGATCATTTCTTGACAGCTCGCTGAGTGTCTTGAAGTTGAGATGAGAAAGTCGTTTGTGCCATAGCCAGTTAATATCTGATGAGGCTTTAGAGAAGACACAGTTGTTCTCAGTGGTAGCAGAATTCATATTGATGATATGTACATTCTCTAGGTGAGAACTGGTTAGGGCAACCTTATCATCTTTGTCAAGGTCGTGACACGAATTCTTCGAGAATTTTACTGTGTAGTCTTTCTCACACAGTTGACAGATGCTAAGGAGTTTGTGCTTCAGTCCTTCAACATATGCAACTCGCTTGAACGTTGTTTCACCATTGGTATATCTTTTTTCGTTTCCTCCAAAGGTCACGGAAGGTCCTCTTTCTTCCTTGTAATGGGTTAGAAGAGATTTGTCTCCAGTCATATGCCTTGAGCATCCGCTATCGAGATACCATATGCCTTTGACATTCTGCACAAGGGAACATTTTTAAAATGCTATTGGTACCCAACTATTGGGGTCAAACACTGTTAGAGGCATCATCTACTGGTGTTGCAGAATCAGCATTAGCAGATGGCATCACTAAACCTGAAGATATTTGAGTGGAAAGAGGAACAACCTCTGAGACTACTAAAGTAGTTTCAGTGGAAGTCTTCACTGAGCCTGAAGAAGAGGCTTCAGTGGTTGGAATTACAACATCTGATGCTGAAGACTTCTCAGCAGGAGTTGTCTTCGATGAGCTTGAAGAAGAGGCTTCAGCTGTTTGCTTCACTTTGGTTGCTTTTGCAGCCTTAGTGGAGGATTTCACCTTGGTTGATTTCTCAGCCTTGGCTACTTTCTTGCCCTTAGCTGGTGGACCAGCTTTGGCGGCAGATAGACACTTGCTGGCAATATGTGTTTTTTCACCACAGTGTTTACACTTCCTAAAGCTGAAGGTAGCTTTAGGGCCAGGAAGTACTAGATTAGAAGAGGGACCAGCTCCAAGGATTCCCTTCTCATTGGTTCTTGGAGGAACCTTTGAGGCTTTGGATTCCTTAGGTGAAGAGTACACCTTGAGCGGAGACTTGGATTTATGAGAGGATTCAGATTTCCTAGTCCCTGAAGAAGAAGGTTTACAAGCTGAAGGAATAGACCTTGATCTATTTGACTTGTTAGACTTATTAGGAAGAGGTGCTATGACAATGGATTTACCTTTGTCTTTTCGACCTGAACTCAAAGGAGTTCCATCAAGATGACTCTCAACAAAAGAAGATTGAGAGGAAGAAGTGTCAGGAATGGAAGAGACGAAGGTACAAGCATGGACCTGTTAGTGACACGTTCTTCCTGATCATAGGAAAATCCTAGACCAGTCGTTATCTTGGCCGGGATATAAGCGTTGATGATCTCAGAGGCTATAGAAGCTTTACACCATCCTTCAATGGTAGCCTCCTCAGCCTTAAGTTCAGCGATTGCTCGCTCACGTTCAGTGATGGCCGTTTCGCGTTCAACAGTGATGGCTTGGTTTACAATGACCTGATCCTTTAGGTTTTCCACAACAAAGGTCAGCTCTTTCATCTTAGAATGGAAAATCTTCAACTGTTCTTGATGATCAATATTAAGAATTTATGCTTTAGATTTGCCATTAAGGGCATTATAAAGATCCACCGTCAACGTATCTAGTGCGGATAGGCTGGAGGAAGAAGAGAAGGGTTCATTCAGGATACATACCTGAGTAGTAGAAGAGGTTGATGGTTCAGTTGAAGTATATGTCTCTGAAGATTCTTTGTTGACATCTTTGGCCATCAAGCAAATATAGGTTGTATCTTTCTCATCAGATGATGATTCATCAGATGAATCAGCCCAATCATGCTCTTCAGCGATAAGACCCTTGTCCTTTCGCTGGTTGTTCTTCACCTTCCTATACTTCTCCTTCAATTTTAAGTATTTGTCATCCTTAGATCTGAAGGTGGATGGGGTTTTGGAAGATGCCGTTGCAGCTTTCTTCGATCTGCATTCACCTGCAAAATGTCCAGTGCAGTGACAATTATAGCAGACTGCTGAAGCCTTGTCTATTCTTTCAGACTTTGGTTTTCCTTAATGGTCAACAAGGGAGATATGCGGTAGTTGCTTTTGCTGGAAAATCTCCTAAAATATTTAGTCAAAAGCGCTAGGGATTCATCAAAATCTGCTAGATCAGATTCTAGAATATCCTCAGAGTTAGAAGAGTCTAACTCTGTAATAACAACAGGAGGAAGAGAAGAAGTAAAAAAGTAAAAGGGGTTTCAGCTGAAGTAACTTCAGAGATCAAAGCTAACGAAGATCTTTTCATTTCTCTAGAATATTTGACTAGATTCCTTTTCAGCTGACGAGATTGCTCATGATTGAGTAGAATCCCGTAGAGAGTAGAGAGAGAAAGAAAGGACATGTCATTGAACATCTTAAGACATATGGAAAAAGTGTTCCAAGATTCAGAAAGACATTCCAGAAACTTAGTTAAGGTTTCAGAGTTGGAATATTTCCTGCCTACAGCCCTTAGATCAATAAGAAGACAATTAAAACGTTGATGTACTTCAGACAGTTTTTCAGTCTTTCCATAGAGAAAGCTTTTGTACTGCCTTACTAAATTGATCTTTCTAGTTTCTTTAACCTGAGTGGTTCCTTCATATTGAACACAAAGTGTGTCCCACATGGATTTAGAAGTCCTAAGCTTCATCACAGAGTGATAAATCTTGTTAGAAAGAGACATAGCTATTATAGACCTAGCGCGAGTGTTTATAGCTATCTTCTTCTTGTCTTCATCACTCCACTGATGAGGGAGCTTTGGAATCTGCCGTTCAGGAATCGCAGCAGTCGTAGCTTTTGCTGGAACAGTAAGAGAGATAGCAAATGGTACATATGGTCCATTTTCTATATAGTGTGGAATTTCAGGATCCACACCTTCCAGAAATAGGGACACTGGTTCTACTATCCAGAGCCTCTGGCCACCTAAATGCTACATATGTATTTAATCAGAGCTCCTCTGGTTCTATATAATGGATTAACAATGCTTATCTAGAGCCTCTGGTTTATTATCTAAGGCTTCTATATCATGTAATCCAACATTACATCCATGAACTCCTTCATCGATTGGTGAAGTGTATATGAAAGAATATGATGGATGAGCCTTTGAGACTAGAGGAGCTCTGGTTCCAAAGATTGTGAATCTAGAGGCTCTGGTCTTTAGAACCAGAGGCTCTGGTTATGAAAGCATGGAATGAAATATGAAAGAATATGGTTAAGTCCATATGTAGGGAGAAGAGGGAAACTCTTTGGGACCAGAGGGGCTCTGTTACAAAGAATATGAATCCAGAGGCTCTAGTATGGTATAGAAGGGGTGTGGTTTCTACCAAGTCATATATGGGAACTTGATACCGCTGGCTTCAAAGGAATTGGAAACCAGAGGCTCTGGTCTTTGGAACCAGAGCCTCTGGGTGGGAAGGGAATACTTAGTGAATGAAAACTAAGTATATGCCTTGGACCAGAGGGGCTCTGAGTCCAAATGATAAAAAAAGAGGAGATGAAATGAATGAATGCTTAAGTCCAAGATTGAGACACAATAGGATGTAGACTCAAAGAATTGGATTCCAGAGGCTCTGGTCTATATATAACCAGAGGCTCTGGTGAGTAAGAGAATACTTGGTAGAAATTACTACGTATTTGCTTTGAACCAGAGGAGTTCTGGTTCCAAAGGTGATGGAGATTGTTTGCCAAAAATTACTCGAAGTAAATCTAAATTGCCAGAGGCTCTAGTCTTTATGACTAGAGGCGCTGGTTTAGGATACTTGGAGTTTATGGCTAAAATTTTATATATCACTTATAGGCATAACCATAAGATATTGAAGATCTCTGGTTACAAGCTAATGAGTGACTTTAAGTGGTGAGATTCAGCATACCCATCTTGTTGACTAGGAATACAAATATTTTCTCATCAAGAGCTTTTGTGAAAATGTCAGAAAGTTGAATCTCAGTTGGAACAAAATACATTTATATATTACCTTTTTCAACATTGTCTTTCAAAAAATGGTACYTTACATCGATGTGCTTGGTCTTGGAATGCTGCACTGGATTTGCAGAGATTGCTATGACACTCTTGGAGTCACAGAGGATAGGGATTTTGTCATAATGGAAACCATAGTCCTTAAGCTGAGTCTTCATCCAGAGAACTTGTGAACAACAACTAGCATCAGCAACATACTCTGCTTCTGCTGTGGATGTTGAGACATAATTTTGTTTTCTGGATGTCCAACTTACTAGCTTATCCCCCAAGAGTTGACAGCTTCCAGACGTACTCTTTCTATCAAGCTTGCAACCTGCATGATCTGCATCTGTGTAGGCTATTAGATCAAAGCCAGAGTTCTTTGGATACCAGATACCCAATGATGGAGTTCCCTTAAGGTATCGAAAGATCCTCTTGACTGCAGAGAGATGCGATTCTTTAGGATTTGATTGATATCTTGCACAAAGACATGTGGCAAACATTATATCTGGTCTACAAGCAGTTAGATACAGGAGTGATCCAATCATGCCTCTGTAGGTTGTTACATCCACAGGTTTGCCTGATGGATCAACAAATAGCTTAGCTCCTATAGCCATAGGTGTTCTCATTGATGATGAATTTGAGAGAGAGTATTTCTTCAGAAGGTCAGTCATATATTTGGACTGATGGATGAAAATTTCTTCTGATTTTGTTTGATTTCTAGACCAAGGAAGAAGCTTAGTTCTCCCATCATACTCATCTCAAATTTACTTTTCATCAACTTTGAGAATTTTTTGCAATGTTTTGCATTTGTAGAGCCAAATATGATGTCGTCCACATATATTTGAACAAGTAAGATGTCACCTTTATGCTTTTTGAGAAAGAGGGTTGTATTGATTGTACCTTTTTTGATATTATTGTTGATGAGAAAGGTAGATAGAGTTTCATACCAGGCCCTGGGTGCTTGCTTCAGCCCATAGAGGGCTTTATCCAGAAAGTAGACATAGTCTGGATGTTTTGGGTCTTCGAACCCAGGAGGCTGCTGAACGTAGAATTCTTCTTGAAGTTTGTCGTTGAGGAAGGCAGACTTGACATCCATCTGATAGACCTTAAAGCCTTTGTGAGCGGCGTAGGCTAGAAACATTCTGATGGCTTCAAGTCTTGCAACAGGTGCGAATGTTTCATCATAATCAATCCCTTCTTCCTGGCGGTAGCCTTTGGCAACAAGCCTGGCTTTGTTCCTTATTACGATGTCATCTTCGTCCTTCTTGTTCCGGAAGACCCATTTGGTGCCTATGGTCGTCTTCCCTTTGGGTAGAGGCATAAGGGACCATACTTTGTTTCGTTCAAACTGGAGTAATTCTTCTTGCATTGTGTCTATCCAGTTTGGATCTTGTAGGGCTTCTGAAATCTTCTAAGGTTCTATCTTGCTCAGAAAGTTGGCGAAGAGGCATTCATTTGCTGTGGCAGATCTCGTCTTGACACCAGTGGTTGGATCACCAATGATTTGGTGGTGTGGATGATCTTTTGTCCACTTGGTGCTTGATTGAGGTTCTAGAGCAACAGGATACAGCTCTTCATCAACTGATGGAAGTGTTTGCTCCCCCTCGACGAGATCATCTCTAGAGTTAGATTCTGGATCTTGATCGTGATTTGAAGACACAGAAGAAGTAGATGGTGAAGTAACATGAGTTTATGTAAGAGTTGTACCTTTAGCATTGGAGACTTCATGATCTTTATCGATTCTGGAGTTAGATTTTGCAGTGGGCACATTTCCAGAGATTACTTCTTCATCGAAGATGTCTT
>NW_020201133.1:77927-79988 GCF_001531365.2 Cynara cardunculus var. scolymus | reverse complement strand
GACCGGATATCTTTTAAACCGGCCAAGAGGTGACCGGATATCTTTTAAACCGGCCAAGAGGTGACCGGATATCTTTTAAACCGGCCAAGAGGTGATCGGATATTGTATAAACCGCTCAAGATTTGAGTAGTGTATTGATCGGATTAATTTAAACCGGTCAAAGGTTGGGCCATGTATTGTCCGGTTTGTATTTAAACCGGTTAACAATGATAGTGAAGTATTGTCTGGATTTGTAATCCGAACAAAAATGTTAACTATATTTCAAGTGTAAGGATTGACCGAACTTGTTATCCGGACAAGATTGACCGGACTTCAAGTCCGGATAAACAGAAAAGGTTTTGTGAAATGTTTTTGAGATGTAATGGCGGTGTATCCGCGAGAGAGAGAGAGATGTAATGGCGGTGTATCCGCGAGAGAGAGATGTAATAGCGGTGTAACCGCGAGAGAGATGTAATGGCGGTGTAACCGCGAGAGAGATGTAATGGCGGTGTAACCGCGAGAGAGATTTATGTAACCGCGAGAAACATAAATATGCTTATGTTTCAAAACAGGTTTGATTCTAAACTGATTGTTTGGAATGTATATTGTTTGTATAAGATTTATATACACTCACTAGACCTTTTTGGTCTAACTCTCAGTTGTTGGACTAACCTGTTTTGCAGATCAGCGTACTTTGCAAGATAAAGGCAAGGGAAAAGTTTAAACGATGATATTAGTTTGTTCATATATGTATTAGAGATGTATTTTGTTAGTCCATGTTTTGTAATAATACTATTTTTAGTATTATGAGTATGATGATGTGAATTACATGTATATGGAATATGAGGGTTGTTACACGGAACCTTTTAGAGTTAAGACCTCATTGTAGACGTTTTTTCATTTCTAATGTGGGTAATGGTATATCCACGCACACTTGGGAAGACACGTGGAGTGATTTTGGTCCCCTTATTCACTTGCTGTCTTACAGATTCATAAATGGTCATGACTTTCATAATAACTCTACGGTTTATGATCTAATGCAACGGTTTGGCAATGATTGGCCGGTTGAACGGATTCAACGATATCCCCAGCTGCAAAATATTAAGATACCATCTCCCAGTCATCTAGAGGATACGGTTAGATGGTTTGACACTAAACATAATCGGAAACATTTTGAGGTGAAGGCGGCGTGGCAAACTTTACAAGAAGTAGGGCCGATTGTGCATTGGTGCAAGGTGGTATGGAATAAAGCATACATACCTAAACATGCTCTTTGTATGTGGATGGCTTGTTAGAGTCGATTACCAACCCAAGATCGCATTAGCCAGTGGAAGCATGAACCTCCTGATTTGAAATGTGTTTTCTGTAAATTAGTGATTGAAACACACAATCACTTATTTTTTGAATGCATCTACTCGAGTAGTATTTGGGAGGTAATTAAAAAGGAAGTCGGGATAAAGAATTGTCCGAACAAATGGGAGGATATCCTTAATATGGGATTATCACAAAGATGGAAATTATGGTCTACGATTCAAAAACTTGGTATATCGGCTACGGTATACCATATATGGAGGGAAAGAAACAGAAAGTTCTTTGACAATTACAACCATGCTGGAGACAAAGTTGTGGCTGATATCAAGATACAAATCCTTCAAAGAATGGCGTGGAGGACAAGGAAGAAACTCACGAGAATAAATGACGTGTGATCAAGTGGATGATGAAGGTTTTCGGTTCTGGAAGATGTTGGTGATTTGCTCCATTTATTTTTTGGCTTGCTTTAAATTTACTTTTTGGTGCATTTCTCTTTGTCTTTTTTGGCTTCTTATGGCTTGGTTTGTGAGTCAAAGTTGCCGTAGCTTTTCTTGCTGATTTGCTCTTTGACGGTTTCGCTTTTATTCATCTTTATAAATTTGCCTGGGGAATTCCCCTTTCAGTATACTAACTGCGACTTATTTAGTATCATTTTGACCCAATTAGGCTCCCCAAGGATTCATAAATGGCCAGGGATTTCACAATAATTCCACGGTATCTGATTTAATGCAACGTTTTGGTACTAGTTGGCCGGTGGATTGGCTTCAACAA
>NW_020201133.1:75500-77582 GCF_001531365.2 Cynara cardunculus var. scolymus | reverse complement strand
TGTCAGAAGAAATTGCCAACTCAAGATCGGATTAGTCAATGGAAGCATGAACCGCCGGATTTAAAGTGTGTTTTTTGTAACCTTGTGATTGAAACGCACAATCACCTATTTTTTGAATGCAAATATTCCAGCAGTATTTGGGATGCTATTAAAAGGGAGGTGGGACTAATGACTTTTCCAAACAATTGGGAGGACATCCTTCAAAGAGGGTCCACTCAAAATTGGAGATCTTGGTCTACGGTTCAAAAACTTGGTCTTTCAGCAACGGTTTATCTCATCTGGAGGGAGCGGAACAGGAAGTTCTTTGCCAATTTCAATCACTCGGGAGATAAAGTTATTACGGAGATCAAGATGCTGATTCTTCATCGAATGGCGTGGAAGACAAGGAAGAAGATTAGGAATCTCAATGGCATGTGATCTCGTGGGTGGTGTGCTCTTTCGGTTTTGGCTCTTTTGGGTTCCTTTTGCCTTTTTATTGTTGGCTTTTGGTGTTGTTATGTTTTGGTGTATTTCCCTTTGTCTGTTTTGGCTCCTTATGACTTGGTTTGTAAGTCAAGGTTGCCGTAGTTTCTCTTGCTGATTGTATTGTTTGGTGACTTTTTTTACTGCCTTTATAAAATTGCCTGGGGAAACTCTTCCCCTTTCAGTAGGCTCCTCAAGGAGAAATGGGCCCATGATGACGATTAGGCTCTAATGAGACAAATTATGACCTACTTAGTGTCATTTTGACCCAATTGGATTTCTTGAGGAGAAATTAGTATTATATCCTCTAACACGAAATGGACCCAGTAAGGACCAAAGAAACCCATTCTACCTCACCTACCCTGATTAACTTCTCATTAGACTAATTGTGACCGATTTAGTACCAATATCACTCAATTAGACTCAAATTGGAGAAAGAAGCCGATTATACCCATTAAGGTCTGATTAACTTCGATAGGGTGATCCGTTGTCCCCCTATCTGTTTACGATTGTTATGGAGGGATTTTCTCTGCTCCTTCAAAAGTGTATTCGTGAGGCTRCTGACTTTGGTTACCATCGGGGTTGTGAGGACTTGGATTTGACTCATTTATGTTTTGCGGATGATTTGTTTGTCTTTACCAAAGGGGATGTTCTTTCTGTTGAAGTGCTTAAAAAAGCTCTGGCTCTTTTTCAGCACTATTTGGGATTAGCGCCTAGTCTTGAAAAAAGTGACATTGATTTTGGTAATGTTCCTCCCAACATTAAGGCGGCTATCCTAGAATGTCTTCCCTTCAAGCTAGGTATTTTTCCTGTTCGATATTTGGGTGTTCCTTTATCGCAATCTCGGTTGAAGACTTGTGACTATGCTCCACTGATTGCTAAAGTGAAGGGCCGTATWCTTAATTGSAAATCTAAGTTTCTTTCGTTTGGTGGACGGCGTCAGCTTATTATATCGGTTCTCCAATCTCTTCAGCTTCATTGGATGTCGGTTTTCTTATTCCCGTCTGGTATCATTCATGATCTTGAATCTATATTTCGGAAATTCCTTTGGGCTCCAAGGGAAGATCCTCGTGGTAGATGTTGGTTATCATGGGATGTGGTTTGTAAACCGCTTGAATCTGGGGGTCTTGGAATTAAGAGACTATCCACTTGGAATCGCGCTTTACTTGCAAAACATGTGTGGGATATTGCTAGGCGACGGGATTCTATGTGGGTTTGTTGGATTTATAGTAATAATCTCCGTTCTTCGAATTTCTGGCTGGTTCGTAAGAATTCTAATTGGTCTTGGGTTTTTCGTAAACTATTAGACTTGCGRAGTCATTTGCGTCGGTTTCTCTTCTCTCAAATTGGTGATGGTCGGGACACGAATGCTTGGGAGGATGCTTGGTTACCTTGTGGTCCTCTTTCCGCTTTTATCTCTTACCGATTTGTCCATTCATGTGGGTTCTCTACCTTAACGACRGTTCGTGATCWTATTATAAGCTGGAATGGTAATTGGCCTGATGATTGGTGTCAACGRTTTGATATGCTTCATAATTCTCCGTTACCTTTATTGACCTCTGTTCGTGATAGAGTTCTATGGGGGGACAATTATACTATGTGTTCGGATTTTACAGTGGG
>NW_020201133.1:70437-75230 GCF_001531365.2 Cynara cardunculus var. scolymus | reverse complement strand
TTGTGGTCAATGTTTAGATTGTCATGATCATTTATTCTTTCAATGTTCGTATGCTGGAGTTGTATGGACTAGTGTTTTACATATGGTGGATCTGCCGGGTATGCCTTCAAGGTGGGAGCAGATTGTTCAAGTTATTTCGGATTCTAATAGTCGTCCGAAATTGTTAAAGCAGAAGCTTGTTGCGGCCGCTGCTATTTACTATATTTGGCAGGAGCGTAATAGAAGACTTTTTTCTGCGACTAAGCGTACGGCTCAGGATCTTATTGCGGTTATTAGGGATTCTATCTCCATTTGTGCAGATTGGTTGGCAAGTCGTCTTGTGCTTACTTATGGTTGACTTGAAGACTTGTTTTTGGTTCTAGGGGGCTTTGGTTTGGGTTAAGCTTCTCTTTTTTATCTTCTGTTGTTTGTTTGCTTCTTATGGGCTTTGTTTCTTTTGGCTTGTTGTGACTTGGTTGGGGTGTTTCCCACGGCCTTGGGGCTTTTGGTTGTAGGTTGCAGTCTGTCTGTTTTTTGGTTGCGTTGTAATGCTTTTTTTTGCGTTTTATAAATTTGCAGAAGTTTTCTTAAAAAAAAAATGGTCTGATCAAACTAAATATGACCGAATAAGTGTCATTTTGACCCAATTAGACTCCTTATAAAGAAATGGGCCTATCAAACCAATTTGGGTCCAGTTGGATTAATTATGATCCATTTAGTGTCATTTTGACACGAATGACTCGATTAAAATAAGTACGCACATTCTACCTACTGGGACCAAATGGACCAATTAGGACCCTTAAGAACCATTATGCCTCAATTAGTCGCATTAACGTCTAGTTATACTAATTTTGACCCAGTTAGTATCATTTTGCCCCAGCTAGACTCCTGAAGGAGCATAATTTTGAGGTCAAAGTGGCATGGCAAACTGTACAAGAAGTGAGGTTGATTGTGCACTGGTACAAGCTGGTATGCAATAAAGCATACATACCTAAACATGCTCTTTGCATGTGGATGGCTTGTTAGAATAAGTTACCAACTCAAGATCGCATCAGTCAGTGGAAGCATGAACCGCCGGATTTGAAATGTGTGTTCTATAAATCAGTGATTGAAACGCACAATCACTCATTTTTCGAATGCAATTTCTCTAGTAGTATTTGGGAAGTCATTAAAAAGGAAGTAGGGTTAACGAACTGTTTGAACAACTGGGAGGATATTCTTAACAGGGGTTTAGCTCAACGATGGAAATCTTGGAATACTGTTCAAAAACTTGGTTTATCGGCCACGGTTTACCACATATGGAGAGAAAGAAACAGGAAGTTCTTTGATAACTTCAATCATATAGGAGACAAAGTTGTTGCGGAGATCAGGATGCAGATTCTTCAACGTATGGCTTGGAAGACTAGGAAGAAGCTGAAGATTACTAATGCAATGTGATTGTGTGGGTGGTGTGGTTACTTGGTTTGGGCTTATGTGGGTTTGTTTTGCCGTTTATTCTTCGGCTTGTGTTATTTTTATGCTTTGGTGTACTTCTCTTTGTCATTTTTGGCTTCTTATGGCTTGGTTTGTAAGTCAAAGTTGCCGTAGTTTTTCTTGCTGATTTGCTTGTAACGGTCCTGCTTTTATTGTCTTTATAAAATTGCCTGGGATTTTTCCCCTTTCAGTAGACTACTGAAGGAGAGCTGGGGCACTTATACCCATTAGGGTCTAATGAGACTAATTACGACCTAGTTTGTGTCATTTTGACCCAATTGGACTCCTTAAGGATAAATAGGCGCATTATATCCACAAACACTAAATGGACCCATTAAGGGACCATTAATCTGTTTGTACTAGCCGAGGTGAGTACGTTTATGGGGACGATGTTCCTAAAGAATTTGTAGATTATTTTAGAGATTTTCTTGGTATGCGGTATGAGTCTTCAGATCCAGTTATGTCTGAAGAGAGTTTTTCGAGAAAGCTCTCTAAATCAGATGCTAATCATATGATACGGCCGATTTGGGATGATGAAATTAAGAATGCTATGTTTAGCATTGGAAATTATAAAGCCCCAGTATCTGATGGGTTCTCTTCCAAGTTTTTCAAAGCTTCTTGGGATATTGTGGATCGGGATGTGGAAATAGCTATCCACAACTTCTTTTATCAAGGTAACCTCCCTAAGGAATTGAATCATACTCTTATTTGTCTCCTCCCTAAATCTGTTAATGCTTCTAAGGTTACGGATTACCGGCCTATAGCTTGCTGTACAGTGATTTATAAATGTATTAGTAAAGTCATTGTCAACCGAATGAAGGGATATTTGGATTCTTTAATTGATAAGGCTCAATCGGCTTTTATTCCGGGTAGGAGGATTACGGATAATATCCTCATGGCTCATGAGCTTGTTTCTGGGCATCAGTCCAAGACTGGTCCCCCTAAATGTGCGTTTAAAATTGATATTAAAAAAGCTTTTGATACGGTGGACCGGTGGTTTCTCATTGTCATGCTGCAGGGTTTGGGTTTCCATCCGGTTATGATCAAGTGGATTAAGGAGATGGTGTCTATAACTTCCTATTCTCTTGCGATAAATGGAATTTCCTATGGGTTTTTTCATATAGGTAGGGGTCTTCGGCAAGGTGATCTGCTATGTCCTTATCTGTTCATGATTGTAATGGAGGGGTTTTCTATCCTCCTTAAGCAGTGTATTCAGGAAGCAACCGATTTTGGGTACCATCGGGGTTGTGATGAGTTGGATTTGACTCACTTGTGTTTTGCTGATGATCTATTTGTCTTTACAAAGGGTGATGTCTATTCGGTGGAAGTGCTTAAAAAGGCACTATTCCTTTTTCAACAACGTTCGGGGTTAGCACCAAGCCTTGAAAAAAGTGAGATTTATTTTGGGAATGTGTCACCTAACATTAAGGAGCCCATTCTTGAATGTCTTCCTTTCAAGCTTGGGTCGTTGCCTGTTCGTTACTTGGGTGTCCCTTTATCTCAAGCTCGGTTGAAGATAAGTGATTATGGTCTTTTGATTGCTAAAGTTAAGAGTCGTATTTTTAATTGGAAGTCTAAGTTTCTTTCTTTTGGAGGTCGTAGACAACTTATTATGTCGGTTCTTCAATCTCTTCAGCTGCATTGGATGTCTGTGTTCTTATTACCATCTGGGTTAATCCATGACCTTGAATCTATATTTTGGAAATTTCTTTGGGCTCCAAGGGAAGATCCTGGAGGTAGATGTAGGCTTTCTTGGGATGTGGTGTGTCGACCTACGGAGTCAGGGGGTCTTGGTATTCGGCGGTTGCAATGTGGAATAGGGCTTTACTTGATAAACATGTTTGGGATATTGTGCGGCATCGTGAGTCTTTGTGGGAACGATGGGTGTATTGTCATAATCTTCGCTCTTCTCAATTCTGGATGGTTCGGAAAAATTCCAATAGGTCATGGGTCTTCCGTAAACTGTTGGACCTACGTATTCAGTTGAGGCGTTTTCTGGTTTCTCAGATTGGTGATGGTCGGAAGACTAATGCTTGGGAGGATTCTTGGTTACCTTGTGGTCATCTCTCGGCTTTTATATCTTACTGGTTTATCCATTCTTGTGGGTTCTTTACTGCCACTACAGTTCGAGAGCTGGTTTTACGTTTGGATGGTGTATGGCCAGATGAGTGGCGTACCAGGTTTGCTGAAATTTGCTCTGCTCCTCTGCCTTTGTTGAATGACTGTTTGTGATTATGTTCTATGGGGGGATACTAGTGCATTTTGTTCAAAATTTTCGGTTAGTAATGCTTGGGCTTCGTTGGAGGGAACTTATCCGGTTGTTCCTTGGTATAAATCGGTATGTTTCTCTGGCCACATTCCTAAGCACGCTTTCTGTTTATGGCTTGCTTGTCATAAACGTTTGCCTACTCAAGATCGTATGCTTTGGAAGGATGAACCACCGGACCTGAAATGTTTGCTTTGTGGACTTTTTATGGATAGCCATTCACATTTATTCTTTCAGTGTAATTTTGCTCATGAAGTTTGGGATAGTATCTTGCATAGAGTGGACTTGACGACTATGCCTTCTTCGTGGGATCATATTTTGGAGGCTATTTCCAATACCGGTCGAAGACCGAAGCGCTTGAAGCAGAAACTTGCGGTGGCTGCGTCTGTTTACTATATTTGGCAGGAACGTAATAGAAGACTTTTTTCTGAGGATCACCGGACATCTATGCAACTTATCAAAATTATTGATCATACTATTGCTACTCGTGCGACTTGGATGGTGGGGAGAACTCAGGGAAATGCTGTTTGATTTGAGTTTTCTAATGTGGGCTTGGGGTGTTGTTTGGTGGTTTAAGCTCCTTTTCTTTATTTTTAGTTGTTTGTTTGGGTCTGTGGGGCTTTGCTCTTTTTGGCTTGTTGTGGCATGGTATGATTTGATGTCCAAGTCTTTTGGAGTTTTGGGTTATTGGTTGTGGTCGAACGCTTAATTGTTGTTTCTTTTTTATGGTTTTATAAATTTGCATGGTTTCCGTTCAAAAAACCCATTCTACCTCAATTGGTCCCTCATTAACTTCTGATTAGACTAATTATGACCCAATTAGCACCATTATAAGTCTATTAGACTCAAAATGGAGAAATAAGCCCATTTTACCCTTTAATGTATGATATGTGTGAAAAAGCTTGGGGACGGCCGGGTTTTGCTAAAGTCTTAATTGAGGTTTGGTCTGTGGGAGAGTTAAAAAAGTCTATTGATGTTGAAATCCCGAATCTCAATGGTGGTGATGCCGAACATGTAAAAATCCAAGTTGAATACATTTGGGAACCGATCCAATGTTCACATTGTCAGGTTTTTG
>NW_020201133.1:62642-66112 GCF_001531365.2 Cynara cardunculus var. scolymus | reverse complement strand
AAAAAAAAAAAAAAAAAAAAAAAATGTATGATCATACTGAATATGAGCCATTTAGTCTCATTTTGACACAAATGGAGTCCTTCTGGAGAAATATGCCTATTCAAGGTCTAACGAGATTAATTATGATCCACGTATTCTCATTTTGACCCAAATGACTCGATCAATATTAATCGTCCCATTATATAACCCACTAACAGCAAATGCACCCCTTAGGAACCATTTACTATCATTTTGAACCAATTAGACTACTTATAAGAAAATGGGCCTATTAACCCAATTAGGGTCTGATGAAATTAATTATTGATCCATTTAATGTCATTTTGACACGAAATAACTCGATTAAAACAAATCCGCACATTCTACCTACTAGGACCAAATGGACCCATTATGGACCCGTAAGGACCATTCTACCTCAATTAGTCACATTATTGAAGTGTATTAGTAAGATTATTGCTGATAGGATGAAAGGATCGCTAGATGTTCTTATTAGTAAAGCTCAATCTGCGTTCATCCCTGGACGCCAAATCACTGATAATATCTTAATGGCTCATGAACTGGTTGCTGGGTATCAGAAATCGGAAGGGGAACCTAGATGTGCTTTCAAGATTGATATTTGCAAGGCATATGACACAGTGGAATGGAATTTTCTATTAGAAATGCTGAAGGGAATGGGCTTTCACCCAGTCATGCTCAATTGGATAAAGACTCTGATCACGACACCCTCTTATTCCATTTGTGTAAATGGACAGCCGGAAGGTTTTTTTATGGTAAACGGGGCCTTCGACAGGGTGATCCTCTCTCCCCGTATCTGTTTACTATTGTTATGGAGGGTCTATCGATGCTTCTTTCTAAATGTATTGAGGAAGTGGCTCACTTTTCGTATCATCAAGGTTGTGCGGATATTAAATCGACGCATTTGTGCTTTGCTGATGACCTGTTTATCTTTTCTAAAGGGGACATTATGTCGGTGGAGGTTATAAAACGGAGTTTACAGTTGTTTGAAGAACGTTCAGGCCTATCACCTAGCCTGGATAAGAGTGAGGTGTTCTTCGGGAATGTGTCAATGGAGGACCAGAGATGTATTCGTGACAGTTTATCTTTTCGGCCTGGGGTCTTCCCTATTCGTTATTTAGGTGTTCCTCTTTCCCCGGTTCGCCTAAAGGTACGTGATTTTAATCCCCTTGTGTTAAAGATTAAATCTCGTTTACTAAACTGGAAGAATAAATTTCTATCTTATGGCGGGCGTCGTCAACTAATCATTTATGTTCTCCAATCTATGCAAACGTTTTGGATGTCGGTATTCCTTGTACCGGCAGCCACGATTCATGAAATTGAGAAGCTTTTTCGTGATTTTTTATGGAGTAAAGCAGAGGGACAAAGGGGTAAATGTCATGTTGCTTGGGATTCTATTTGCTTGCCTATACAGAGTGGGGGACTTGGTTTGAAAAGACTTGGTATCTGGAATAGGTGTCTCCTTTTCAAACATATTTGGGATATTCTAAGGGAAAGAAATATGATGTGGGTCTCTTGGATTCATTCTCACTGTGTTCGGGGCCGAAACTTTTGGGTTATCAAGAAGAGGAATGAATGGTCTTGGATCATACGGTCTCTTTTAGATTTACGACCTCATTGCCGACGCTTCTTTATCTCTGATGTGTGTAATGGTTTATCGACGCATGCTTGGGAAGATACAAAGGTCATTATTGTACGGTGGATGCTGGGAGAACGCCAAAAGGAAGAGACGATCTTTCGAATGTCACATTTCTATCCAAGGGGGGTCCGGATCTTGTCCAAGAGGTGGTCCATGCTTTTAAACCGAGACGAGGCGCTGTAAATCCCACATCTATTAGTAATCGGTTTTCCTCATTATACTCTGTCGACTCCACTGATGATGATGATATGGAGATAATTGATACTGAGGGGCATTCTAGGCGAGATACTCACCTCAAATTCTCAATGATAAAGTTCGCCGCTTGGAATATTAGGGGTCTAAATGCCCTAATAAAGCAAAAAGAGGTACGTGATCTTATTCATGTAAAGCGTCTTTCTTTATGTTGCATCATTGAGTCTAAAGTTGTACATAGTCATATGGGGGAAGTGTGTGGTAGAGTGTTTGGTAATTGGAGTTGGATCACAAATGGGTTAATGTGTGATCAAGGCACTCGTCTTATTATTGCTTGGGACCCATCTGTTTTGTCCTTGATAATGATTGAGCAACACTTACAATTTGTGCATTGTGAAATTCGGATTATTGGTCATCCCGAGCCCATTTTTATTACCTTTGTTTATGGGTGTAATACGGGAGTGGAAAGGYGGGACCTTTGGCGGGATATTGGTAAATTCAATGCTTTTGTTCAAAGAAAAGCATGGGTTGCGATGGGTGATTTCAACTCAATGCTTTTTCCTCATGATGGATTGGGTGGTTCTTCTAGACGCAACTCAGATATGGAGGAGTTTCATCTTTGTCTGGAAGAGGTAGAACTTTTTGATATCACGTATCAGGGGTGCCATTATACATGGACGCAGAAACCTTCTGGGGGTGACGGTGTAATGCGTAAATTAGATCCTATTTTGGGAAATTCAGCTTTCATTGCTAGATTTGGGGACGCCTCGGTTTTCTTTGAACCAAGGGGGATCTCAGATCATTCTCCGGGAATTCTTTCCTTCAAAGTTGGTAGGCGACTTCGTCAACGTGGTTTCAAATTTGATAATTTTGTGACTTCTCATGTGGACTTCCTTAAGTCCGTGGAGGGGGTGTGGATGAAGCCTTAGAGAGGTTCATATATGAAGAGAGTGCTTAGGAAAATGCAAGAGATGAAAGGGGTTTGTCGTCGGCTTCGAAATTCTTATGGGTATTTGGATAAGAAGGTGGCTCTGTTAAAGACGAAACTTGATGTTGCTGAATTGGCTTGTGATCTAGACCCGTTTAATGATTTGCTGAAAGAGGACATTGCTCACCTCTTGTTAGCATATCAAAAAGATAGAAATGATCAAGTGGAAATGGTTCGACAAAAAGCAAAGATTTCTTGGCTTAATGAAGGGGATGGAAACTCAAAGTTCTTCTTTCATGCTATGATAGAGAAGCGTAATATGAGCCATATTGCTACTATTATGGATTCTTTTGGTACTGTTTTTGAACATCATGATGTTCCAAAAGCTTTTGTTAATCATTTTGAAGGTATTCTGGGGGATGGTACAAACGACAAAAATGTTCCACGTTCTGGGGATTCAACAAATTTGGAGGGGAAGGATGTCGGAAAGGTGGACGGTCAGTTCTGTACGGTGGATGCGGGACGAACGCCAAGGGGAAGAGATGATATTTGCAATGTAAAATTTTTATCAAAAGGGGATCCGGAGTTAGTGCAAAAGGTGGTGCAAGCTTTTAAACCAAGGAGAGGCGCAATTCATGATTTGCATACTAGTAATCGGTTTTCTTCTTTATCTTCTGACGATTCTAGTGATGATGATGA
>NW_020201133.1:54000-60982 GCF_001531365.2 Cynara cardunculus var. scolymus | reverse complement strand
ATGCTTCTTGTGTTACTGATTATCGGCCAATTGCATGTTGTAATGTGTTGTTGAAGTGTATTAGTAAGGTTATTGCTGACCGGATGAAAGGATCGCTGGATGTTCTTGTTAGCAAGGCTCAATCTGCGTTCATTCCTGGGCGCCAAATCACTGATAATATCTTAATGGCGCATGAACTGGTCGCTGGATATTAGCGTTTTGAAGGGGAACCAAAATGTGCTTTTAAGATAGATATTCGTAAGGCTTATGACACAGTTGATTGGCAGTTTCTTTTAGAGATGCTGAAGGTCATTGGTTTTCATCCAGTCATGATTACTGAAAGGGGAAGGAATTCCCCAGGCAATTTTATAAAGACAATAAAAGCGTCACCAAAACAAGAACAATCAGCAAGAGAAACTACGGCAACTTTGACTCACAAACCAAGTCATAAGAAGCCAAAAATGACAAAGGGAAATACACAAAAACAAAACAACACCACCCGCCAAAGTACAAAAGGCAAGAAAGACCCAAAAGAACCAAAACCGAGAAGGAGCACCACCCACGAAGTCACATGTCATTTGAATTCATAATCTTCTTCCTAGTCTTCCAAGCCATTCGATGAATAATCTGCATCTTGATCACCGCAATAACTTTATCCTCCGAATGATTGAAATTGTCGAAGAACTTTCTGTTTCGTTCCCTCCAGATATTATAAACWGTTGCCGATAAACCAAGTCTCTGAACCGTAGACCAAGATTTCCAATTTTGAACGGATCCCCTGTGAAGRATATCCTCCCAATTGTTCGGATAAGACGTTAAACCCACCTCCATTTTAATGCCTTCCCAAATACTGCTAGAATAAGAGCATTCAAAAAATAAGTGATTGTGCGTTTCAATCACTAATTTATAGAACACACACTTTAAATCCGGTGGATCATGCTTCCACTGACTGATACGATCTTGGGTTGGCAATTTCTTTTGGCAAGCCATCCACATACAAAGAGCATGTTTTGGAAAGAAAGCTTTGTTCCATACTAGTTTATACCAATGCACAACCGGATTTACCTCTTGTAAAGTCTTCCAAGCCACATTTACCTGAAAATCACCCCGAGCACCTTTGTTATCGATCCAACGAACTTTATCCTCCACAAGATTGTGAGAAGGAATAAGGACATTTTGCAGTTGAGGATAACGTTGAATCCAGTCCTCCGGCCAATTTGAACCAAACCTGTGCATTACATCATATACCGTGGAATTATTATGGAAACCCTGCCCGTTGATAAATCTATAAGACAAAGAATGGATAAGAGGTCCCAATGCACTCCATGTATCTTCCCAAGCATGTGTCGATAAGCCATTACCCACATCATAGATAAAGAAACGTCGACAATGAGGTCTTAAGTCTAGAAGACTCCGTAGGATCCATGACCACTCATTCCTCTTCTTGATAACCCAAAAGTTACGGCCCCGAACATAGTGAGAATGAATCCAAGAGACCCACATCGTATCTCTTTCCCTCAAAATATCCCAAATATGTTTGAACAGGAGACATCTATTCCAGGTCGCAAGTCTTTTCAAACCAAGACCCCCATTCTGAACAGGCAAGCAAATAGAATCCCAAGCAACACGACATTTACCCCTCTGTCCCTCCGCTTTACTCCATAAGAAATTACGAAAAAGCTTCTCAATTTCATGAATCGTAGCTGCCGGTACAAGGAATACCGACATCCAAAACGTTTGCATCGATTGGAGAACTGAGATAATGAGTTGACGACGCCCTCCATAAGAGAGGAATTTGTTCTTCCAATTTAACAGACGAGATTTAATCTTTAACACAAGAGGATTAAAATCACGAACCTTTAGCCGAACCGGAGAAAGAGGAACGCCTAAGTATCGAATAGGGAACACCCCTGGCCGAAAAGATAAACTTTCACGAATACGGCACTGAGCCTCCATTGATACATTCCCGAAAAACACTTCACTCTTCTCCAGACTTGGCGCTAAGCCCGATCGTTCTTCAAACAATTGTAAGCCACGTTTAATAATCTCCACCGAATTAATGTCTCCTTTAGAAAAGATAAACAAGTCATCAGCAAAACACAAATGAGTCAATTTAATATCCGCACAACCTTGATGATACGAAAAATTAGCCATCTCCTCAATACACTTCGAAAGAAGCATCGAGAGACCCTCCATAACAACAGTGAACAGATAAGGAGAGAGAGGATCGCCTTGTCGAAGGCCCCGTTGACCATGAAAAAAACCCTCCGGCTGTCCATTTACACAAATAGAATAAGAGGGTGTCGTTATCAGAGTCTTTATCCAGTTGAGCATAACTGGGTGAAAACCCATTCCCTTCAGCATCTCTAAAAGAAAGTTCCAATCAACTGTATCATAAGCCTTACGAATATCAATCTTGAAAGCACATCTAGGTTCCCCTTCCGATTTTTGATACCCAGCAACCAGTTCATGAGCCATTAAGATATTATCAGTGATTTGGCGGCCAGGTATGAACGCAGATTGAGCCTTACTAACAAGAACATCCAGCGAACCTTTCATCCGATCAGCAATAATCTTACTTATACACTTCAACAACACATTGCAACAAGCAATAGGCCGAAATTCAGTAACACAAGTGGCATTTGGGACCTTCGGCCCAAGACATAAGAGAGTATGATTCAGCTCATACTCCAATTTTCTAGAGTAGAAAAAATTATGTATCCCAATAAGCACATCCCTCCCAACCACATTCCAAGCTGACTTAAAGAATTTAGAAGAATATCCGTCAGGGCCAGGAGCTTTATCATTTCCAATAGCAAATAAAGCATCCTTTATTTCCAAATCTGAAATTGGACGTATTAAATGAAGAGAGTCCGATAAGGACAAAACATGACGAAACACACAATCTCCCATAGTAGAAGGAACCAAACTATTCGAGGTACCAAGAATCCCTTTAAAATGAGAAATGAAAGCCGTTGAGACCTCCTGATGCTCAAAAATTACACCATTCGAATCCCTGATCATGTCTATATGGTTCCGATTGCGCYTTTCTTTCATAGCATGAAAGAAGAATTTAGAATTACTATCCCCTTCATTTAGCCAAGATATTTTCGCTTTTTGACGAGCCAATTCCACCTGATGACTCCTAGCTTCTTGATAAGCTAATAAGAGATGAGCGATGTCCTCCTTTAGCAAATCATTAAACGGGTCAAGATCACAAGCCAATTGTGCAACATCAAGYTCAGTCTTTAGTTGAGCAACCCTTTTATCCAAACATCCATACGAATTGCGGAGACGCCTACAAACCACCTTAAGATCTTTTAATTTCCTTAGGACCCGCTTCAAGTAAGATCCAAACTGAGGCTTCATCCATACCTCCTCCACCGAAACAAGGAAGTCCTTATGAGAGGTCACAAAATTGTCAAACTTAAAACCACGCTGACGAATACGTCTTCCAACACGGAAAGAAAGAATGCCCGGAGAATGGTCAGAAATTCCCCGAGGCTCAAAGAAAGCCGAAGCATCCCCAAATCTAGATATAAAATTCGAATTGCCCAAAATACGATCAAGTTTTCTCATTACACCCTCTCCACCCGAAGGTTTCTGGATCCAAGAAAATTGACACCCTTGATATGAAATATCAAATAATTCAGCCGCCTCCAGACAGATATGAAATTCCTCCATGTCAGAATTCCTCCTAGAGGATCCTCCCAACCCATCATGAGGGAAAAGCATCGAATTAAAGTCACCCATAGCAATCCAAGCTTTCCGCTGACAAAAGGCATGAAATTCCCCAAAAGCCCGCCAAAGTTCACGCCGTACAGTACCCGTATTACAACCATAAACAAAAGAGATAAAAAGGGGTTCAGTTTGCCCAAGAATTCGAACTTCACAGTGAACATATTGATAATGCTGCTCAATCATAAGGACAGATAAAACCAACGGATCCCAAGCAATAATTAGGCGAGTGCCTTGATCACTAACCGAACCATTTGAAATCCAATTCCAATTACCAAAAACACTACTACACACATCCCCCAAGTGATTGTACACAACTTTGGACTCTATGAAATCCAATTCCAATTCCAATTACCAACAGTGATTGTACCTCCTTTCGTTTAATAAGGGCATTTAATCCCCTAATATTCCAAGCTGCCAACTTTATCATTGAGACAAAGAAGATGGATCATCCGCTCCTTTATTGGCCTTTATATGCTCCTCCGTATCTATGGTTTCCAAGTCGTCATCATCACTAGACTCATCAGAAAGAGACAAAACCGATTACTAGTTTTCAGATCAAGAACTTTACCCCTCCTTGGTTTAAAAGCTTGCACCACCTTTTGCACTAACTCCGGATTACCTTTCGATAAGATTTGAACATTTGAAACATCCTCTCTCCCTCTTGGCGTACGTCCCGCATTCACCGTACAGAATTGGCCGTCTACTTTTCCAGTATCCTTCCCCTTCAAATTCAAAGAATCCTCAGAGCTTGAAACATGTTTGACATTTGTATCTTTCCCAGAGAGTTTTGAACCCTCCTGAACGCTTTTTAGAACACCAACCCCAGTTAACGTATCCTGAGTACCTGTGGCCCCTCCAGAAGATGTTGCCTGAAAAACTGTACGGCCTGAAGTATCCTTTTTCCTCCACTGTTTTCGCCTGATCTCAGTGAAACCCCTTTTGTCCGTGACTGTTTCAGAAGACCTTTGTTTTTCAATATCCCCTTTCAGACATGTCGCCGTACGATGACCAAAAACTTTACACACTGAACACTGGGAAGGAACCCAATCATATTCCAGAACAACATTTATGACGTCCTCTCCAGTACCCGAAAGCCTGGGAATAACCACTTCAATATTCTTCTGCATTTCCCCCACGGCCCACACATCCACCAAAACTTTAGCAAAGTTTGTACGACCCCATGCTCTATCACAAGTGGAGGCAGTGCAAGCATCTAAGCGCAAMGGGACGCCTATAGCACTAGCAATGCGACTGATACCCTCTTTATTGAAAGCRACTAGAGGGATATTAAAAAACTTCACCCACAACGGGCAAGACTTGTGTTCAGGTTTCTGAAGACCCTTTGAGGGATCCCAGAAGGAGACAAACAGCAACCTCCCTTTGATCATAAGGGGAGACGTTTCAATAACTTGGTTACACCCACCCTCATCATTAAAGCGAAAAAAGAAATACCCCATATCATTAACCATAGCATCAATGAGACCAAATTTTCCCCATGCATTTTGAACCGCACGTAAAACAACAGGGAAAGGAAGACGGGGACCCAGAAAATAACCATAAAGAACCGATTGAAATGATTTAGCCATACCTTTAGTAACATCCAAGGGAAAACAGATCCGCGGTTTCACACTTTTCTCAACCGGAAAATAAGTAAGCTCAGTCAAAGAGGAACCGCCCACAATATCTGCAAAGGATTTCTGAGGAACCACACCTTTATCGCCCCTAATCGCCGGTGAAAGACGTTCCCATACCGAAACCCTCTGGTTAGAGTCCCCAATCATGCCAGACTTCTTCTGAGGACCCTCATGCAAAGAAGGGCCCTTTACCAAGCTAGGATCCGTCTCTCCCAAAATAACATCAGCAAAATCCTGGGAAGAACCATCCTCCAAGATAACATCCGCAAAGTCAAACATCCTCCTTCAACAGGCAAGAATACCTAGTTTACTATAACCCAAATCAAGAAGCCGTGGTGCTGAATCCCTAGCCAAGCAGTCTTAATAAAGTAGACGAAGACCTTATAAAAAGGTGCTGAATACTCTATCAAGAAACTTAACAAAGGAGACGAAGACCACAGAAACACTTGACGCGGGATAAGAAACTAAATAGGAATACCTCCAACCAACCGCAACAAAGCCAAACGAACAAATACCGCACAAAACGACGAGGATCAAAACAGCCCACCAAACCACACTAACGCATGCAAACCCTAGACGAGGAGTACTAGGCACATGCAAACCCTAGTCAAGGAAAATGTGGACAAACGAGAAACTACAGCCACACGCAATCAAGCAAAAACCTTTTAACAATCACCAACAATACGCAAACACCTTCACAAAGAAACAACAAAGAAACAGCTAACCGAAGGGAAGAAAGAAACCAAGCCCGTGTACGGACGGCCAAGATAACACAAACGAGTAACCAGCCAAGGGAAACAAAACGAAACCAACCTTTAACGAAATCTCCTCCACCCAAGACAAGAAACCCTAATCGGCTTCAAAACAGAAACAACGGCCAAAAGACGCCTCCTCCACACAAAAACCCTAAACGGACTGTGAGGAAGAAAACGGAAACAAAAACCAGCCATCGTTGCCAAACTAAAACCGAGATGCAGAAACCAAAAGCCGCCACCTAAAAAACCAATAAACCCTAATCGGCCTATGAAGAAGAAGACGGGATCAAACAAAGAAAACACCTCCAGCGAACACGATCACAAACTCCTTCAACCAAGGACGAAAACAAAGCCAAACCAAACGGAAAAAGCCTTCAAGAAGAAACGAAAGCCAAACACTGCCGCCGATTCAACCCAAAACCCGCCAAAGCGAAACCCTAAAACCGCCGTGAAGGGAAACCGTGAAACCAAACCGTGAAACCCTCGACCGTTGTAGGATGAATCAAAAGGAAGACCAAGATCGAACACCAAGCAAACCGAGACGAAGAGCATAAACGCAAACACATCACCAAGGAGCAACCGAAAGCATCAACATCATCTTCATACGATCATGCCTCCTTGAGAGAAAAAGTCAAACCCTAGTCAATGGTCATTCCGTAACACTCCATAAAGATTCTAACAGGAGGAAACTAACACATGCTTGTTCAGCAAAACATGAAACAATTTTGGTTTCAAGATCAGAAAACCCAAATCAACCTTTGTTCTACTTMTCGATTCCCAGCTCTTTTGTGATMTCTCTTGTGAGGCTAAATTGCATAGTGTTGTGCCACGGGAATAATGTACGAGTAACTGGAAGCTTCCTACGGAGATCCT